>NC_061111.1:225810821-225844594 GCF_002878395.1 Capsicum annuum | reverse complement strand
GATGTTTCTCACACTTGGTTCAAGTAGTAAAAGTAAGAGAGGGCAGATTATGCCGGGCCAATTGAGTGAGAGAAGTTTGTGTCTGCTTTCCTTGATAGATTCTTTCCCCTAGATCTTAGAGAAGCTAAGGTGCTAAAATTCATCAACCTTAGACAGGGAAATATGACAGTGAAAAAGTATTCTTTAAAGTTTACTCAATTAGAAAGATATACCCCTCATGCGGTTGTAGATAGCAGTGCAAGGATGAGTAAGTTCATTTCAGGGGTAAATGATAGCATGGTTGATTAGTGCAGATCAGCCATGTTGAATAGTGCTGCCATGACTTTAGCTAGGCTTATGAATCATGCTCAACAGATTGAGGAGCAAAAGATTAAGATGAGGGAGAAGCAGAATAAGAGAGCGAAGACAGGTAGTTTAAACTTCCCTCAGCCTAAGTCAGAAGGAGTAAACCATTCTCAATTTGTCCTAAGTCATCAGTTCCAGCTCCTTCTTCAGCCAGTGCTCCAGTTCCTAAATTTAGAGAGGGTAACAAAGATAGAACACCAGGCTCTAATTCCTAGGGTAGTGTTAGCAGTGTCCATACCTATCCTCTTTGCCAGATTTATGGCAAGCACCATCAGGGTATTTGCAGAGCTGGCAATGGTATTTGTTTCAGATGTGGCAAGCCAGGCCACGGAGTCAGAGACTGTCCTCAGCTTGGTCCTCAGGGTTAACAGAATCGCTCCTTAGCTCAGTTCGATTGCCCAAATCTGCAGGATACCACCTCTAGTGCTACTAGTGGGCAACGCCCAAGTCATATCTATGCTCTTCAGTCCTGATAAGATCAAGAAAATTGTCCTGATGTAGTTACTAGTACATTACAGATCTTTTATGTACATGTTTACACTTTGCTAGATCCAAGAGCTTCTTTGTCTTTTGTTATGCCCTATACAACAGGAGATTTTAGAATCATTTCTGAAATCCTAGAAGAGCCCATTTTAGTCATACCTCAGTGGGTAAAACCATCATAGCTCAGAGGGTATACAGGAACTGCCCGATTATGATATTTCAGAAAGTCACTTCAGCAAACTTAGTCAAATTAGAGATAACTAATTTTGATGTCATTCTTAGCATGGATTGCCTTCATTCCTGCTATTCCACAGTTGACTGCAGAAACAAAATAGTCCAATTTCAGTTCCCAAATGAACTCGTCCTTGAGTGGAAAGGTCGTGTATCTACTTTCAGGGGTCAGCTTGAATCCTACCTTCGAGCAAGGAAAATAATATATAAAGGATGTGTCTATCATCTTTTTCGAGTTAAGGACACTAGTTCTGAAACTCCCAGCCTTAAATCAATCCCAGTAGTGAATGAATATTCAGATGTCTTTCCCAAAGATTTTCCAAAAATTTCTCCCAAAAGGGAAATAGACTTCGATATTGATCTTCTTCCAAATACTCAGCGTATCTCTATTCCGCCATGTAGAATGGCACCAGCAGAACTCAGAGAACTGAAAGAACAATTAAAAGATCTCTTAGATAAGGGATTCATTAGGCCCAACATTTCCCCGTGGGGTGCTCCAGTATTATTCGTGCGCAAGAAAAATGATTCTCTCAGAATGTGTATAGACTATCGCCAACTTAATAAGGTCACGGTCAAGAACAAGTATCCTCTTCCCAGAATTGATGACTTGTTTGACCAACTTTAGGGTGCCAGTTATTTCTGTAAAATAGATATCAGATTCGGCTATCATCAGTTTAGAGTTAGGGAATGTGACATTCCAAAAATAGCTTTCTGAACTCGGTATGGTCACTTTGCTAGTCATTTCATTTGGTCTTACCAATGCCCCAGCCGCTTTCATGGACTTGATGAACCATGTATTCAAGTAGTACTTGGACATATTCGTCATAGCCTTCATAGCTGATATTCTGGTCTATTCCCAAAGTGAGCGTGATCATACTGACCATCACAAGACAATACTTTAGACTCTCAAAGATCATCATCTATTCACCAAATTCAGTAAGTGTAAATTTTGGCTAAGGTCAGTAGCATTCCTTGGTCACATCATTTCTGATGATGGCATTAGAGTTGATCCTAATAAGACCAAAGTAGTAAGAAACTAGCCCAGACCAATCTCTCCATCAGATATTAGGAGTTTCTTGGGTTTGGCTGGCTATTACAGATAGTTTGTTAAGGGGTTTTCTTAGTTTGCATCCCCTATGTCCAGATTGACTCAGAAGAAAGTCAAGATTCAGTGTCAGATCCTTACTAGAAGAGTTTTCAAGAGTTGAAGACTCAACATACCTCAGCTCTAATTTTAGCTCTTCCAGATGGTCCAGATGGGTTCGTAGTGTCTTATGATGCATCTAGAGTAGGTTTGGGTTGTGTCTTCATGCAGCATGGTAAGGTCATAGCCTACGCCTCTAAATAGCTGAAGAACCATGAGAATAATTACCCTACTCATGATTTTGAGTTAGCATCCATAGTATTTTCCTTAAAGATTTGGAGGCATTATCCATACGGTATTCCATGTAGATGTGTTCACAGATTATAAGATTCTTCAGTATGTATTTTCTCAGAAAGATCTCAATATTCATCATAGAAGGTGGTAAGAGTTCTTGAAAGATTATGACATGAGTTTCCTCTATCATTCGAGAAAAGCCAACATAGTGGCCAACGCTCTCAGTAGATTATTCATGGGTAGTGTTTCTCATGTTGAGGACAGTAAGAAGAAGTTAGCTCAGGAAGTCCATCAGCTTGCCAGACTAGGAGTTTGCTTAGTCGATACAGATGAGGGTGGTATATGGGTTCAGAGTAGTTCAGAATTATCTCTAGTATCCGAGATGAAAGAAAAGCAAGATAGAGATCCCAGCCTTGTCAAGTTGAAAGAGTAAGTTCAGGATCAAAAAATAGAGGTTTTCTCCCATGGGAGATGGTGTTTTGCATTGTTAGGTCATCTTTGTGTTCCAGGTGTAGACGACTTAAGGCAGAAAATTATTGCAGAAGCGAATGGTGCGTGCTACTCTATTTATCCAGGGACCATAAATATGTACTGCGACTTGCAGGAAATCTATTGGTGGAGTGGGATGAAGAGAGACATTGGAGAGTTTATGGCTAAGTTCTCTAAAGGCCAGAAAGTTAAGATAGAGCATTAAAATCCTAGTGGTTCCATGCAGGAGTTCAGCATTCCTACTTGGAAGTAGGACATTATGAACATGGACTTCGTGATAGGTTTGCCTCAAACTCGTCATCAACATAATTTAGTCTGGGTCATTATAGACAGAATGACCAAATCAACTCATTTCCTTCCAGTTCATACCTTATATTCAGCTGAGGATTATGCCAAACTCTACATGAAGGAATTGGTCAGATTATAAGGTGTTCCTCTATCTATTATCTCATACAGAGGTACCTAGTTCACCTCTCATTTCTGGAAAGCGTTCCGAAAGGGTCTTAGTACCTAAGTTCATCTCAGTACAGCCTTTCAACCTCAGACAGATGATCAAGAAGAAAGGACCATTCAAACGTTAGAAGATAAGCTAAGGGCCTGTGTAATTGATTTCAAGGAAAGTTGGGATGACCACTTACCTTTGATTGAGTTTTCATATAACAACAACTATCATTCAGATATTCAGATGGCTCTATTCGTAGCTCTCTATGGTAGAAGATATAGATCTCCAATTTGTTGGTTCAAAGTTAGTGAGGCATCAGTCATAGGGCCTGACTTAGTATTCAATTCCTTAGAAAAAGTTTAGTTGATTAGAGAAAGACTTTGGGGTACTCAGAGCCGATAAAAGTCTTATGCAAATGTTCATAGAAAAGATCTTGAGTATGAGATTGATGACTATGTCTATCTAAAGATCTCTCCCATGAAAGGAGTGAAGAGATTCGGCAAGAAGGGAAAGCTCAGTCCCCGATATGTCAGTCTCTTTAAGATTCACAGTCGCTTTGGCAAGGTAGCCTGTGAGCTTGAATTGCCTTCAGATCTAGCCTCAGTTCATCAAGTCTTTCATATCTCTTTGCTCCAGAAGTGCATAGGTGACCCATCAATTGTAGTCCCTATTTAGAGAATTGATGTTTAGAACACTCTCTCTTATGAAGAGATTCCAGTCGAAATCTTAGACTATCAGACTCGTAGATTGAGGAACAAAGAAGTCCCTCTAGTTAAGGTTCTTTGGCAAAATCAGTCCGTTGAGGAAGCTACTTGGGAAGCAGAGGCAGACATGCGTACCAAGTATCCTCAGCTCTTCTTCGCCAACTCAGATCAAGCTCAAGGTAATAGTTCTCCTTAACCTAACTCAGTTTCATGTTCAGTGTTCATCACAAACTTGGTATGTAGTTTAATGCTCATGTTCCCATTATAAACTTAGTATCAAGTACCATTGCATATTCAGTCATGCACTCATGTATCAGCTCAGTTATGTAATTATGCGTCAGACATGCATTCTCGTTGTGAGAAACTTAGTTCTTCATAACACTCAGTCATGCATTCATAAATCAGTTACACTTACATCAGATATACATGTCCAGTATTATATGTTTAGCTTTTCAGTAATGTCAGTCATGAGATCATATTCGAGTTATATATGTTCAGTATGCAGTTCAGTTGTCTTTTCTCCCCTCTCAGTCAGTCTCATTCGAGGACGAATATTCTCAAGGGGAATATATTGTAATACCCCATACTTTTTCCTAGTCCCAAGAAGGTATAGTATTAGCTTCTAAATTAAATGATGGTTATTCCATGAGGAATTTTCAAGGTATTTTTCAGGTGGGAAATTAAATAAACTTTCCATCGATATATAATTCGCCCAAATCCAACAACCTGGTCAGAAGTTACGACTATTTTAAGTTTTTGTCATAAAACAACACCATATTAGTCAGTGGCACGCCGTGCCACAGGTTAAAATGGCAATTGTCCTTTTCCAGTGTCTCAGCATAATTTCCAATGCATCGTGCTAATGTTCTAGGTTGAAAAAGAAGGGGAACCGCGATAGATCCGCGTCGCACCATCCCTCAATTTTCCAATTGTCAAATTCCAATGACATAACGTGATAGCACCACATCACGCAAGGGGTGCAATTAGGGAAATTTTTACCCAAATTAAATGACGCATCCAAGGTTAAAAGGGTGAACTTTCCACCCCTATTTAAGCCCTTTAACACGTGATTTAGCCATTCTTTACCCAAAATATACTAGTTTCTCTCAAGTTTCTCTGAAGAACAACCTAGGGCTATTTATAGAAGATTCAGAATCAAGAACTTCCTCTGTCAACCATCACGAATTCATGAATCAAGGTATGCATAGTGTTCATTCATGGACTCCTTTCATCCATGAATCTCAAGAATCTCTTTTCTAAGTTTAATTTTATGGATTTCTTTATGAACTACATGTTGGGTTCATTTTGTTTATGTTGAGAATGATCAATTGAATTCAAATCCATGTTGGGTGATCAATTTTATGTAGAACTGATTTGTATAGATGTATATTCATGTGAACCTATGAATAAACCCTAGATGATGAAATTAAAGATGAATCATGATGATTAATTGTTGTAAAATATTGTCTACATGGGTAATTCCTACCGTGTGTTTGATTAAATGCCTAGATGAAGGAATAATGCCCAACTAGTATGATATCATGAAATCCCCATGTATGTACAAGTTATGCCTATCATATGTTTTGATGGAATACTTCTATGAATGTATTATGGATTGTGATGTTAGGTATATGTTCAAGTAAGTTATGCTTGATCAATTTTGCTTCCATCGATTCCTAGGGGTACTTGTACCCAAAATATTAGTTATGTGCCTAGAGCCATGTCATGTTTCCACGATACTCTCAGTCAAGCTAGGAATCCTTAGACTTTAGACAGTCTTATGACTCAGGAAATCTCCATGATATCATAAACTCAGTCAGTTGTCAGATATCAGTAATATTCCAAGTCAATGGAATTCAGTAACTTAGTCCATGTTCAGTTCAATAAATCATGTTCAGTGTCTATTCATATGTGAGTAGAAATTAGCACCGAGCAAATCCAAGGGTGGGAACTCACCTATTATATGAGGGTGTGATTCTTAGAAGCAATCCTTGCGTTCCATAACTATGTAGCCATCATAGGTTGAGACATCATATCCTGCTATATAAGGGTTGATGAGGTGGCTTAATATGTTATATGAGGGGTCACCACCATTCTTATTAGAGTTACCTATTGTATTAGGGTCACTCATATATTGTCCTCACCAGTGGCACAGTATTGACATCCTTCAAATCAGGGAATAGGTTAGACCCCAATTCAGCTATAATGTAACATTTGGGGCATGTCGGTTAGATGACTACCTCCCACAGTCTCAGTATCAGTCTCAGTAAAAGAACTCAGATAGTTCTTCTAAATTCAGGACTGTCAGATACAATCACTTACATTATTAGTTATATCAGTTATTAGTATGTCATTTTATCAGTATTCAGATTTAGTACTCATGTTATCATGATTTCAGATATAGATGATCTATCCATGCATGTATTCTCATATCTATTTTAGTTAGTTAGCCAGTATTGTTCATGCAGATGAACCCCATGCATTCAGCTTACCCCACATACATACCAGTACATTCAAAGTACTGATACTTTTGCGCTATGGTGTCTTATACTATAGGTTTAGAGACATGAGCTCCAAATCAGCAGTAGATTTTAGTTTTAGTAGCTAGAGTTAGAAGTGAGTCCTCATCATTTGAGGACATAATTATTTCTCTGTTATCTCATTATTTAGTTTATTAGTTGGAGTTAGTTGGGGACATATCACATCAACTCCTTACTCAGATAGTTCAGTCAGTTAGAGGTTTTCTAGACTATCATGTTTCAGACTTTAGTATTTTTTGTTTTGTTTTGGGTATTTCATACCCCGTCTAAATTTTATATTTTACTTCAGTTATGTGAACCTTATGACCTTTCAGTTCATGTTTCCATATTATTTAGTATTTTATGTCGTATACAGGTACAAATATAAGTCATGGATTGGCTTTTGGTCCTCTGGGGTCATGAGCACCATGTAGCATTTTGAGTACCAGATTTAGGGTTGTCCAAAATTTGTATTAGAGCTAAGGTTCAATAGAGTCCTAAGAAGTCTGAAAACCGCATCTAGTAGAGTCTTGTACATGGGTGCGTTGCGTGCCATATTTATGTACAGGAGGCTATAAGATATTTTAGGAATAGTTTCCCCTCTTTCAGTATTCATGTCGTGCCAGTGAGCATAATCTTAAGTCAATCACTCATCTAATCCATTTCTACCTTTCTTCTACAGAACATGCCTCCTAAAAGAATAAAGAGAAATCAGTCAGCCCTTCAGCCCAAAGATCCTTTGGGTGATCATGTTTCTAATGAAAATTTCTGATTTGTATTTACTACTCTTGCTAACTAAGTTTCTTCTTAGAATGAATGACCAGCTGTCATTCCAGCCAATTCAACTACAGCCAGTATTTAGGATTTCACCCGAATAAATCCTCCATCCTTTCTCGGGTTTAAGATAGATGAGGACCATTAGGAATTCATAGATCAGGTGCAGAAGGTTACAAAAATCATGGGGGTGAAAACTATTGAGAGTGCTATGCTAGATGCATATCAGTTGCAAGATGTTGCTCACACTTGGTTCAAGTAGTGGAAGGCAAAGAGGACTAATAATGTAGGGCCAATTAAGTGGGAGGAGTTTGCATCTGCTTTCCTCGATAGATTCTTTCCCCTAGATCTTAGAGAAGCTAAGGTGCTAGAATTCATCAACCTCAGGCTGGGCAATATGACAGTGAAAGAGTATTCTTTTAAGTTTACTCAATTATCTAGATATGCCCCTCATGTGGTTTTAGATTGTAGGTCAAGGATGAGTAAGTTCATTTTAGTGGTGAATGATAGCATGGTTAATGAGTGTAGATCTGCCATGATGAATAGTGACATGACTTTAGCTAGGCTTATGACTCATGCTCAGCAGATTGAGAAGCAAAAGATTAAGATAAGGGAGAAGCAGAATAAGAGAGTGAAGACAGGTAGTTTCAACTTCGCTCAGCGTAAGTCAGAAGGAGGAAACCATTCTCAATTTTATCCTAAGTCATGAGTTCCAGTATCTTTTTTAGCCAGTGCTTTAGTTCCTAAGTTTAGAGAGGGTAACAAAGATAGAGCACCAGGATCTAAGTCCCAGGGTAGTATTAGCAGTGCCCACACCAATCCTCTTTGCCAGACTTGTGGCAAGCACCATCAGGGTATTTGCTGAGCTGGAAGTGGTATTTGTTTTGGATGTGGTAAGCCAGGCCACAGAGTCAGAGACTATCCTCAGCCAGGTCCTCAGGGTTAACAGAATCACTCCTCAGCTTAGTCCGTTTGCCCAAATTAGTAGGGTGCCACCTCTAGTGCTACTAGTGGGAAATGCCTAAATCGTCTCTATGTTTTTTAGTCCCGACAAGATCAGGAAAATTCTCCTAATGTTGTTACTAGTACGTTACAGATCTTTTATGTGCATGTTTATGATTTGCTAGATCCAGGAGCTCCTTTGTCGTTAGTTACTCCCTATATAGCAGGCCATTTTGGAATATGTCCCCAAAACCTAGAAGAGCCCTTTTTTGTCACTACCCCAGTGGGTAAAACCATTATAGCCTATGGGTATACAAGAACTGTGCAGTTATGATATTTTGAAAGGTCACTTCAACAGACTTAGTTGAATTAGAGATGACTTTTTTTGAAATCATTCTCCGCATAGATTGGCTTTATTTCTGCTATGCCACAGTCGACTGCAGAAACAAAATAGTCCAGTTTCAGTTCCCAAATAAACCTATCCTTAAGTGGAAGGGTAGTGTATCTGCTTTTAGGGGTTAGCTTATTTCCAATATTTAGGCAAGGAAAATGATGTCTAAAGGATATGTCTATCATCTTGTTCGAGTTAAGGACACTAGTTCTAAAACTCCCATCCTTGAATCAGTCCCAGTAGTGAATGAATATTCAGATGTCTTTCCCAAAGATCTTCCAGGAATTTCTCCCAAAAGGAAAATAGACTTCGATATTGATCTTCTTCTAAATACTCAGACTATCTCTATTCTGCTATATAGAATAGCACCAGCAGAACTCAGAGAACTGAAAGAACAATTGAAGGATCTCTTAGATAAGATATTCATTAGGCCTAGCATTTCCCTGTAGGGTGCTCCTGTATTATTCGTGCGCAAGAATGACGGTTCTCTCAGAATGTGTATAGTCCAGCGCCAACTTAATAAGGTCACATTCAACAACAAGTATCCTCTTCCTAAAATTAATGACTTATTTGACCAACTTCAGGGTGCCAGTTATTTCTCTAAGATAGATCTCAGATCCGGTTATCATCAGCTCAGAGTTAGGGAATGTGACATTCCATAAATAGCTTTCCAAACTAGGTATGGTCACTTTGAATTTCTAGTAATATCATTTGATCTTACCAACACCACAGTCGCTTTCATGGACTTGATGAACCGTGTGTTCAAGAAGTACTTGGATATAATTGTCATAGTCTTCATAGATGATATTGTGGTCTATTCCCACAGTGAGCATGACCATACAGACTATCTCAGGACAGTACTTTAGACTCTCAGAGATCATCAACTATTTGCCAAATTTAGTAAGTGCAAATTTTGGCTAAGGTCAGTAACATTCCCTGGTAATATCATTTCTGATGATGGCATTAGAGTTGATCTTCAAAAGACAAAATAGTAAAAAACTGGCCCAGACCCATCTCTCCATTAGATATTAGGAGTTTCTTGGGTTTGGATAGCTATTACAAATGGTTTGTAGAGGTATTTTCTTCTATTGCATCCCCTATATCCTGATTAACTCAGAATAAAGTCACATTTCAGTGTTAGATCCTTGCAAGAAGAGTTTTTAGGAGTTGAAGACTCGACTCAACTTAGCTCTAGTTTTAGCTCTTCCAGATGGTCTAGATGGGTTTGTAGTGTATTGTAATGCATCCAGAGTAGGTTTTGATTATTTCCTCATGAGGCATCGTAAGGTCATAGCCTACGCCTCCAGACAGCTTAAGCCCCATGAGAAGAATTACCCTACTCATGATCTTGAGTTAGAAGTCGTAGTATTTGCCTTAACTATTTGGAAGCATTATCTATACAGTGTTCATGCAGATATATTCACAGATCATAAGATTCTTCAGTATGTATTTTCTCAGAAAGATCTCAATATTCATCATAGAAGGTGGTAAGAGCTCTTGAAATATTATGACATGAGTGTCCTCTATCATCTGAGAAAAGCCAACATAGTGGCCGACGCTCTCAGTAGACTATTCATGGGTAGTGTTTCTCATGTTGAGGATAGTAAGAAGAAGTTAGCTCAGGAAGTCCATCAGCTTGCCAGACTAGGCATTCACTTAGTCGATATAGATGAGGATGATATATGAGTTCTGAGTAGTTAAGAATCATCTCTAGTATCTGAGGTGAAAGAAAAGCAAGATAGAGATCACAACCTTGTCAAGTTGAAAGAGTTAGTTTAGGATCAAAAAGTAGAGGTTTTCTCCCAAGGGGGAGATGGTGTTTTGTGTTGTCAGGGTTGTCTCTGTATTCCAAGAGTAGAAAACTTAAGGCAGAAAATTCTAGCAAAAGTGCATGGTGCGCGCTACTTTATTCATCCAGGATCCATAAAGATGTACCGCGACTTACGGGAAATCTATTGGTGGAGTGGGATGAAGAGAGACATTGCAGAGTTTGTGGAAAAGTGCTCTAAAGGTCAGCAAGTTAAGATAGAGCATCAGAAGCCTAGTAGGTCCATGCAGGAGTTCAGTATTCGTACCTGGAAGTGGGAAGTTGTAAACATGGGCTTCGTGATGGGTTTGCCTCGTAATCGTCATCAACATGATTTAGTCTGGGTCATTGTAGACAGAATGACCAAATCAGCTCATTTTCTTCTAGTTCATACCTTTTATTTAGCCAAGGATTATGCCAAATTCTACATCAAGAAGTTGGTCATATTGCATAGTATTCCGTTATCTATTATCTTAGATAGAGGTACCCAGTTCACCTCTCATTTCTGGAAAGGGTTTTAAAAGGGTCTTGGTACCCAAGTTTATCTCAATACAGCCTTTTATCGTCAGATAGATGGTCAAGCAGAAAGGATCATTCAGATGTTAGAATATAATCTAAGGGCATGTGCAATCAATTTCAAGGAAAGTTGGGGTGACCACTTACCTTTGATTGAGTTTACATACAACAATAGCTATTATTCCAGTATTCGGATGCCTCCATTTGAAGCTCTCTATGGTAGGAGAAGTAGATCTCCAATTGGTTGATTCAAAGTTAGTGAGGCCTCAGTCATAGGGCCTAACTTAGTATTCAATGTCTTAGAAAACATCCAGTTGATCAGAGAAAGACTCTGGGCTACTCAGAGCTTATAGAAGTCTTATGTAGATGTTCATAGAAAAGATCTCAAGTTTGAGATAGGTGACTATGTCTATCTAAAGATCTCTCCTATGAAGGGAGTGAACAGATTAGGCAAGATGGGAAAGCTCAGTCCCCAATATGTCGGTCCCTTCAAGATTCACAGTCGCTTTGGCAAGGTAGCCTATATGCTTGAATTACCTTCATATCTAGCCTCAGTTCATCCAGTCTTTCATGTCTCTTTGCTGAAGAAGTGCATAGGTGACCCATTAGTTGTAGTCCCTATTTAGAGCATTGATGGTCAGAACACTCTATCTTATGAAGAGATTCCAGTAGAAATCTTAGACTATCAGACTCGTAGATTAAGGAACAGAGAAGTCCCTCTAGTTAAGGTTCTTTGGTGAAATCAGTTCGTATCCTCACCTCTTCTTCTCCAACTTAAATCAAGCTCAAGGTAACAGTTCTCCTTAAGCTTACTCATTTTCATTTTCAGTGTTCATCACAAACTTGGTATGCAGTTTCATGCTCATGTTCCTATTATAAACTTGGTATCAAGTACCATTGCATATTTAGTCATGCACTCATGTATCAGTTAAGTTATGTAATTATGCATCAGATATACATTATCATTGTGAGAAACATAGTTCTTTAGAATACTCAGTCATGCATTTGTGAATCAGTTACATATGCATCAGATATACATGTCTAGTATTATATGTTCAGCTTGTCAGTCACGTCAGTCATGAGATCATGCTCTAATTATTCATTTTTAGTATGTAAGTTAGTTTTCTTTTCTCCCCTCTTAGTCAGTCTCAATCGAGGATGAATGTTCTCAAGGAGGAGATATCGTAATACCCCGTACTTTTTCCTAGCTAATTTTGTCCCAAGAATATCTAGTATTAGCTTCTAAATTGAATGATGGTTATTCTATGAGGAATTTTTAAGATTTTCACTTTTTATCATATGGGAAATTCAATAAGCTTTCTATCAATATAAAATTTGCTCAAATCCAATAACTGGGTCAGAAGTTATGACTATTTCAAGTTTCCATCGTAAAACAGCGCCATTTTGGTCAGTGGCGCGCCGCGCCACAAGCTAAAATGGCAATTGTCCATTTCCAGTGTCTCAGCGCAATTTCCTTGTGTCGCGCCATCCCTCAATTTTTCAATTGTCAAATTCCAGAGACACGGCGCAATAGCGCCACATCGCGCCAGGGGTTCAATTTGGGAAATTTTTACTAAAATTAAATGACGCATCCGGGGTTAAAAGGGTTAACTTCCCATCCCTATTTAATCCTTTTAACACGTGATTTAGTCATTCTTCACCCAAAATATACTAGTTTCTCTCAAGAACAACCTAGGGCTTTTCATAGAAGATTCAGAATCAGGAATATCCTTCGTCAACCTTCACAAATTCATGAACCAAGGTATTCGTAGTGTTCATTCATGGACTCTTTTCGTCCATGAAGTCCAAGAATCTCTTTTCTAAGTTTAAGTTTATGGATTTCTTTATAAATTTCATGTTGGGTTCATTTTGTTTATGTTGAGAATGATCAATTGAATTCAAATCTATGTTGGGTGATCAATTTTATATGAAATTGATTTGAATAGATGTATATTCATGTGAACCTATGAATAAACCCTAAATGATGAAATTAGAGATGAATCATGATGATTAATTATTGTATAATGTTGTCTACATGTGCTATGCCGACCATGTGTTTAATTAAATGCCTAGATGAAGAAACAATGCCCAATTAGTATGATATCATGAAATCCCCATGTATGTACAAGTTATACTTATCACATGTTTTGATGGAATGCTTCTATAAATGTATTATGGATTATGGTGTTAGTTATATTCAAGTATGTTATGCTTGGTCAGTTTTCCATCCATCGAGTCCTGGGGGCACTTGTACCAAAAATATTAGTTGTGTTCCTAGAGTCATGTCATGTTTTATGATACTCTCAGTCAAGCTATGAATCCATAGACTTTAGACAGTCTTATGACTCAAGAAATTTCCATGATCTCATGAACTCAGTCAGTTGTCAGATACAGTAATATTTCATCAGTCAACGGAATTTAGTAACTCGGTCCATGTTCAGTTCAATAAATTATGTTTAGTGTCTATTCAGATGTGAGTAGCTATTAGAACCGAGAGAACCCAAGGGTAGGAAATCACCTTTTATTTGAGGGTGTGATTCTTAGAAGCAATCCTTGCGTTCCAGAACTATGTAGCCAGCATAGGTTGAGACATCATACCCTGCTATTTGAGGGTAGATGAGGTGCCTTAACATGATATATGAGGGTTCCCACCATTCTCATTAGAGATACCTGTTATACTAGGGTCACTCATATGTTGTTGTTACTTGTGGCACGGTGTTGACACCCTTCCAATCAGGGCATAGATTGGACTCCAATTCAGCTATAATACATCATTTAGGGCATGTTGGTTAGATAACTTCCTCCCACAATCTCAATATCAGTCTCAGTAAAAGAACTCAGATAGTTCTTTAAAATTTAGGATTGTCAGATACAGTCACTCATGCTATCAGTTATATCAGTTATCAGTATGTCATGTTATCAATATTCAGATTTTGTACTCATGTTATCACGATTTCAGATATAATTACGATGTATGCATGCATGTACTCTCACATTCATATTAGCCAGTTGTCCAGTATTGTTCATGCATATGAACCCCATGTATTCAGCTTACCCCATATGAATACCAGTTCATTCAAAGTAGTGACACATTTATGCTATGGTGTCTTATACCATAGGTTTAGAGACACGAGCTCCAGATTAGGAGTAGATTCGAGTTTCAACAGTCTGAGTTAGAAGTGAGTCATCATCATTCGAGGACATGATTATTTCTTTATTTTCTCATTAATTAGTTTATTAGTTGGAGTTAGTTGGGGACATGTCCCATCAAATCCTTACTCAGACAGTTCAGCCAGTTAGAGGCTTTCTAGACTATTATGTTTCAGACTTCAATATTTTTAGTATTGTTTTGGGTATTTCTTACCCCATTTAGATGTTATATTTTACTTCAGTTATGTGAACCTTATGGACTTTTAGTTCATGTTTCCTTTTTATTCAGTATTTTATGCAGTATACAGGTACAGATATCAGTCAAGGGTTAGCTTGTGGTCCTTCGAGGTCTTGAGCATCGTGTAGCATTCTGAGTACCAAATTCGGGAGTTATAAACTTTGTATCAGAGACTAAGGTTCAATAGAGTCCTAGGACATTTTAAAGCTACATCTAGTAAGTCTTGTGCAGGGTATATTGCGCGCAACATTTATGTACAAGAGGCTATAGGATGTTTTAGGAACAATTTCCCCTCTTTCATTATTCATGTTGTTCCAGTGATCATAATCTCAAGTCAATCTCTTAGCCTAATCCATTTTTCCCTTTCTTCTACACAATATTTCTCCTAAAAGAAGAAACAGAAATCAGTCAGCCCCCCAGCCCGAAGATCCTTTGGGCGATCATATTTCTCATACAGAGTTCTGATCTGCATTTACTACTCTTGCTAACTCAGTTGTTTCTCAGAATAAATGAACAGCTGTCATTCTAACCAATCCAGTGGCTAATTCAGCTACATCTAGGATTTGGGATTTCACCCGAATGAATCCTCCATCCTTTCTGGCGTCTCAGACAGATAAGGACCCTTAGAAATTCCTAGATCAGGTGTAGAAGGTGACAGACATTATGAGGGTGACTACTATTGAAAGTACTAAGCTAGCTGCATATCAGTTGAAGGAGGTTGCTCACACTTGGTTTAAGTAGTGAAAGTCAGAGAGGGTCGATAATGCAGGTCCAGTTGAGTGGTTGGAGTTTGTATTTGCTTTCCTAGATAGATTCTTTCATCAACCTTAGGTAGGGAAATATGACACTGAAAGAGTATTCTTTTAAGTTTACTTAATTACCCAGATATGCCCCTCATGCAGTTACAGATAGTAGGGCAAGGATGAGTAAGTTCGTTTCAGGGGTGAATGATAGCGTGGTTAATGAGTGCAAATCTGCCATGCTGAATAGTGAAATAACTTCAACCAGTTATGCTCAACAGATTGAGGAGCAAAAGATTAAGATGAGGGAGAAGTAAAATAAAAGAGCGAAGATAGGTAGTTTAAACTTCACTCAGCCTAAGTCAAAAGGAGGAAACCATTCTTAGTTTCATCCTAAGTCATCAGTTCCAGCTTCTTCTTCAGATAGTGCTCCAGTTGCTAAGTTCAGAGAGGGTAACAAAGATAGAGCACCAGGATCTAAGCCCTAGGGCAGTGCTAGCAGTGCCCGCATCCATCCTCTTTGCCAGACTTGTGGCAAGTACCATCAGGGTATTTATAGAGCTGGCAGTGGTATTTGTTTCGAATGTGGCAAGCCAAGCCATAGAGTTAGAGACTATCCTCAGCCAGGTCGTCAGGGTCAATAGAATCGCTTCTCGGTTCAGTCCGATTTCCCAAATCAGCAGGGTGTCACCTCCAGTGCTACTAGTGGGCAACGCCTAAATCGTGTCAAAGCTCTTCAGTCCCAATAAGATCAGGAAAATTCTTTTGATGTAGTTACTAGTACATTACAGATCTTTCATGTGCATGTTTACGTTTTGCTAGATCCAGGAGCTTCTTTGTCTTTTATTACTCCCTATATAGTAGGCAATTTTGGAATCAGTCTGAAAATCATAGTCGAGCCCTTTTCAGTCACTACTCCAATGGGTAAAACCATCATAGCCTGGTGGGTGTACAGGAACTTCTCGGTTATGATATTTGGGAAAGTCAATTCAGTAGACTTAGTAAAATCAAAGATGACTGATTTTGATGTCATTCTTGGCCTGGATTTCCTTTATTCCTGCTATGCCACAGTCGACTGCAAAAATAGAATAATCCATTTCAGTTCCCTAATGAACCCATCCTTGAGTGGAAGGGTAGTGTATCTGCTTTCAGGGGTTAACTTATTTCCAACCTTCAGTCAAGGAAAATGATATCTAAAGGATGTGTCTATCATCTTGTTTGAGCTAAGGACACTAGTTCTGAAACTCTCAATCTTGAATCAGTTCCAGTAGTGAATGAATATTCAGATGTATTTCCCGAAGATCTTCCAGGAATTCCTTCTGAAAGGGAAATAGACTTCAGGATTGATCTTCTTTCAAATACTCAGCCTATCTCTATTCCTCCATATAGAATGGTACCAACAAAACTTAGAGAACTGAAAGTACAATTGATGGATATCTTAGATAAGGGATTCATTAGGCCCAGCATTTCCCCATATGGTGCTCCAATATTATTATGCGCAAAAAAGATGGTTCTATCAGAATATGTATAGACTACCGCCAAGTTAATAAGGTCAAGGTCAAGAACAAGTACCCTCTTCCCAGAATTGATGACTTGTTTGACCAACTTTAGGGTGCCAGTTATTTCTCTAAGATAGATCTCAGATCCGGCTATCATCAGCTCAGAGTTATGGAATGTAACATTTCAAAAATAGCTTTCTGAACCCAATATGGTCACTTCAAATTTCTAGTCATAATATTTAGTCTTACCAAAACCCCAGCCACTTTCATGGACTTGATGAATCGTGTGTTCAAGCAGTACTTGGATATGTTCGTCATAGTCTTCATAGATAATATTCTAGTCTATTCCCACAGTTAGTGTGATCATGTAGACCATCTCTGGATAGTACTTCAGGCTCTCAGAGATCATCAACTATTCGCCAAATTCAGTAAATGAAAATTTTGGCTAAGGTGAGTAGCACTCCTTGGCACATCATTTCCAGTGATGGCATTAGAGTTGATCCTCAAAAGACCGAAGAAGTAAGAAACAGGCCAAGACCTATCTCTCAATCAGATATTAAAAGTTTCTTGGGTTTGGCTGGATATTACAGATGATTTGTTGAGGGATTTTCTTCTATTGCATCCCCTATGTCGAGATTGACCCAGAAAAAAAGTCAAGTTTTAGTGGTCAGATCCTTACGAGAAGAGTTTTTAGGAGTTGAAGACTCTACTTATCTCAGCTCTAGTTTTAGCCCTTCCAGATGGTCCAGATGGGTTCGTTGTATATTGTGATGCATCCATAGTAGGTTTGGGTTTTGTCCTCATGCATCATGGAAAGGTCATAGCCTACGCCTTCAAATATCTTAAGCCCCATGAGAAGAATTACCCTACTTATGATCTTAAGTTAGCAGCCATAGTATTTTCCTTAAAGATTTGGAGGCATTATCTATACGGTGTTCATGTAGATGTGTTCAAAGATCATAACAGTCATCAGTATGTAATTTCTCAGAAAGATTTTAATTTTCATCAGAGATGGTGGTTAGAACTCTTGAAATATTATGACATGAGTGTCCTCTATCATCCGGGCAAGGCCAACATAGTGGCTAATGCTCTCAGTAGACTATCCATGGTAGTGTTTCTCATGTTGAGGACAGTAAGAAGAAGTTAGCTCAGGAAGTCCAGCAGCTTTCCTGACTAGGCATTCTCTTAGTCGATACTGATGATGGTGATATATGGGTTCAGAGTAGTTGAGAATCATCTCTAGTATCCGAGGTGAAAGAAAAGTGAGATAGAGATCCCAGCCTTATCAAGTTGAAAAAGTTAGTTCAGGATAAAAAAGTAAAGGTTATCTCCCAAGGAGGAGATGGTGTTTTGAATTGTCAGGGTCGTCTCTATGTTCCAGGTGTAGATGACTTAAGGCAGCAAATTCTTGCAAAAGTGCATGGTGCATGCTACTCTATTCATCCAGGGGCCATAAAGATATGCTACAACTTGCGGGAAATCTATTGGTAGAGTAGGATGAAGAGAGATATTGCAGAGTTTGTGGCTAAGTTCTCTAAATGTCATCAAGTTAAGATAGAGCATCAGAAGCCTAGTGGGTCCATACAGGAGTTTAATATTCGTACTTGGATGTGGGAAGTTGTGAACATAGACTTCATGACAAGTTTGCCTCAAACTCATCATCAGCATGATTCAGTCTGGGTCATTGTAGATAGAATGACCAAATCAGCTCATTTACTTCTAGTTCATACCTCTTATTCAGATGTGGATTACTCCAAACTCTACATCAAGGAGTTGGTTAGATTGCATGGTGTGTTCTGCTAACTATTATCTTAGACAGAGGTACCCAGTTCACCTTTCATTTCTGGAAAGCGTTCCAAAAGGAACTTGGTACCCAAGTTTATCTCAGTATAGCCTTTTATCCTCAGACAGATGGTGAAGTATAAAGGACCATTCAGATATTAGAAGATATCTAAGGGCGTGTCCAATCGATTTCAAGGGAAGTTGGGATGACCACTTTCCTTTGCATACAACAACAGCTATCATTCCAGTATTTGAATGGCTCTATTCGAAGCTATTTATGGTAGGAGATGTAGATCTCTAATTGGTTGGTTCAAAGTTAGTGAGACCTTAGTCAAAGGGCCTGACTTCATATTCAACATCTTAGAAAAAGTCCAGTTGATCAAAGAAAGACTCTGAGATGCTCAGAGCCGACAAAAGTTTTATACAGATATTCATAGAAAAGATCTCAATTTTGAGATTGGTGATTATGTCTATCTAAAGATCTCTCCCATGAAGGGAGTGAAGAGATTTGACAAGAAGGGAAAGCTCAGTCCCTGATAAATCGGTCCCTTCAATATTCACAGTCGCTTTGGAAAGGTAGCCTATGAGCTTGAATTGCCTTTAGATCTAGCCTCATTTCATCTAGTCTTTCATGTCTCTTTACTCAAGAAGTGCATAGATGACCCATTAGTTGTAGTCCCTATTTAGAGCATTGATGTTCAGAACACTCTCTCTTATGAAGAGATTTCATTCGAAATCTTATACTATTAGACTCGTAGATTGAGGAACAAAGAAGTCCCTCTAGTTAAGGTTCTTTGGAGAAATCAGTCTGTCGAGGGAGATACTTAGGAAGCAGTGGAAAACATGAGTACCAATTATCCTCACCTCTTCTTTGCCAACTCAGATCAAGCTCAAGGTAACAGTTCTTCTTAAGCTAACTCAGTTTCATGTTCAGTGTTCATCACAAACTTGGTATGCAGTTTAATGCTCATGTTCCCATTATAAACTTAGTATCAAGTACCATTGCATATTCAGTCATGCACTCATGTATCAGTTCAGTTATGTAATTATGCGTCAGACATGCATTCTCATTGTGAGAAACTTAGTTCTTCAGACCATTCAGTCATGCATTCATGAATCAGTTACACATACATCAGATATGCATGTCCTGTATTATATGTTTAGTTTGTCAGTCATGTCAGTCATGAGATCATGTTCCAGTTATTCATGTTTGGTTTGTACGTTAATTGTCTTTTCTCTTCTCTCAGTCAGTCTCATTCGAGGACGAATGTTCTCAAGGGGGAGATATTATAATACCCCATACTTTTCCCTAGCTAATTTCATCCTAAGAATATCTAGTATTAGATTCTAAATTGAATGATATTTATTCCATGAGGAATTTTCAAGATGTTTTTTAGGTGGGAAATTCAATAAGCTTTATATCGATATAAAATTCGGCCAAATCCGATAACCGGGTCAGGAGTTACGACTATTTCAAGTTCCTATTGTAAAATAGTACCATATTTGTCAATGGCATGCCGCTCCACAGGCTACAATGGAAATTGTCCTTATCCAGTGTCTCAAAGCAATTTCCTCCACATCGCACCAAAGTTCCAAGTTGCAAATAAAGGGGCAACTAGATGGCTCCATGTTGCGCCATCTCTCAATTTCCCAATTATCAAATTCCAGTGACACGGAGTAATAGCGCCACGTTGCGCTAGGGGTTCAATTGTCAAATCTCAATGATCTCATAAACTCAGTCAATTTCCAGATATCAGTAATATTCCATCAGTCAATAGAATTCAGTAACTCAGTCCATGTTCAGTTCAATAAATCATGTTCAGTGTCTATTCAGAAGGGAGTAGAAATTAGCACTTAGCAAACCTAAGGGTGGGAAATCACCTGTTATATGAGGGTGTGATTCTTAGAAGCAATCCATGTGTTCCACAACTATGTAGCTAGCATAGGTTGAGACATCATAGTCTGCTATATGAGGGTAGATGAGGTGGATTAACTTGCTATATGAGGGTTCCCACCATTCTCATTAGAGTTACCTATTATATTAGAGTCCCTCATATGTTGTCCTTACCAGTGGCACGGTATTGACACCCTTCCAATCAGGGCATAGATTGGACCCCAATTCAGCTATAATGCATTATTTGGGGCATGTCGGTTAGATGACTACCTCCCACAGTCTCAATATTAGTCTCAGTAAAAGAACTCAGATAGTTCTTCAGAATTCAAGACTATTAGATACAGTTACTCATGTTATCAGTTATATCAGTTATCAGTATGTTATGTTATCAGTATTCAGATTTAGTACTCATGTTGTCACAATTTCAGATATAGTTATAATGTATGTATACATGTATTCTCACGTTTATATTAGTCAGTTAGCAAGTATTGTTCATGCATATGAATCCCATGCATTCATCTTACCCCACATGCATACTATTACATTCAAAGTACTGATGTATTTACACTATGGTGCCTTATACCATAGGTTTAGAGACACAAGCTCCAGATCAGCAGTAGATTCCAGTTTTAGAAGTCAGAGTTAGAAGTGAGTCCTCATCATTCGAGGACATGATTATTTCTCTATTATCTCATTAATTGGTTTATTAGTTGGAGTTAGTTGGGGACATGTACTATCTACTCCTTACTTAGATAGTTCAGTCAGTTAGAGGCTTTCTAGACTATCATGTTTCAGACTTCAGTATTTTTAGTTTTGTTTAGGGTATTTCATACCCCATTTAGATGTTATATCTTACTTCAGTTATGTAAACCTTATAGCTTTTTAGTTTATGTTTCTGCATTATTCAGTATTTTATGCAGTATACAGGTATAAATATCTATCATGGGTTAGCTTGTGGTCCTTTGAGGTCATGATCACTGTGTAGCATTCTGAGTACCAGATTCGGGGTGTTACAAAAAGTCACCACAAATCTTGGACTTGAAGGACAAATGCATTGGAGTTGGCTTGATGGAATTTGGAATTTTTAGACACATTGGCATGCCATGATGCTTAAATATCACGATAAGGGCATGGAACACCCTTGGTTTCATTGTGGAATATGAATTCTAGTATATCACCATTATACCAATGTTCCTCGGACCCAAGGCCACATGATAAGGGTGTGGCGGAGTGCTACGTTAAAACGGGCAGCTTTGGCATACTATGAATAGGACACTTCAACACTTGTGAAAACACCATGGATGATCTTAGAGTTTGGAGACACAATTGAGTAGGCTTAAAAGAGAGTTTTTATTCCATTACTAAAGTTTGTTTATGTATTATAACATGGGTTCATCTATTGTGATTACGTGTATGTTCATTAGCGGCTAAAAGCTTTTTTCCAGGGTTAAGGAAAAGAAGATGGCTACTCTTGTTGTGTATTGAATTGATTCTGGTTATTTATCATTGTTGGTTGTTTATTTATCCTTGTTATCACTATTTAATGATTCTAAATCCTTAGATACATGCTTAATTCTATCATGAGCCCAGAAGGAGGAATGATAGAATAAAATGTGGGATAGATAGAATACGATTATAATTTCAATTGAATGATTTTATGATTTGCATTTAGGATAGGAATATACCTATGTTCCCTATTTGGTTCAATTAAAATATTGAATATTATTTCATTTAACTTAGTTCTCGCATCCTCGCTCAATGATGAAGTTGTGGGGCTAAGTTAGATAATTGATTAGAGGTTCGTAAGGTCGTTGTGATAATATCGACCCGGTGGACCAACAACCAAGATAATTAACCTAGCAGACGAAGTTACATAGCTTAGTATGATTGTTGGTAGTGCCTTAACCTTGCGTTTATCCCTTTTGTGGTTCAAGAACATTTAATTTATAGTATTGTTTAGTTTACTTTTAGTTTTAACTCTTAGACACTTTTGTCTTACGTTACACTTGTTAATCTTTATAGTAGAACTAGAATTGGATAGTTGTTTAACACAAGTCCCTGTGGGATCAATACTTGACTTTCTTTAAGTCCACTATATTACTTGGGTAGACCATGTACACTTGTATGTGCACTTTCGCACGACACAAAACTATATCATTGAGCGGGGATGTGAGACTTTAATTTGAATGAATTAGCTATATTCCTTTTTAATTAACCAAGTGAAGTATTGAAACACCCCAAATTTTGGTCCCTAAAATTTCTGAGTTTTGAACTCACTATCAAACCTACGACTCATCTTACGAGTCGTAAGGTCTTCATATGAGTCGTATAGACCCCAATCATGTAATGACCCAAGACTACCCTCTAGTCATCACATAGTGATTACAACCCCAAAGGACTACAAGTTAATCAATAAATGATATCTACTGTGAGCACTGAATAATAATACTGAAATTAATGCAAAAAATGGGTTAAAATGACATAAGGTTCAAAATATTTGAAATACTAATAAAATATAATATCTGTAAAATGGACCATTATTTGAAAATCTAGTCTAAAAAGCCTCTAACTAAATTTGTCTAAAAGTGGAGTTGATGGGACAATCCCCCAACTAACTCCATCTACTAAACTACTACATCTACTGAAAATATAAAATAACTAAATATCCTAGAATGATGAGGACTCATTGCTAAATCTACTAATCCTGGTTGAATCTGGCTAAATGCAGTTTGGAACCTGAGCATCCGAACCTATGATATAAAACAACATAGTTCAACAAATAGGTATGTGATAAGTACGTGAGAATGTAATGGTATTCTAAATGAGATAAGGGTGAATGCAAGGGTTCATATGCATGAACAATAACTGACTAAATAATATAAAGTAACTAAACATGAGACTACGTGAATAACTGGTACTACTAAAGTCACTGAGTACGAAACACTGTGGACATACATAGATATATACTGTATCTAGACTTTTCTAAAGCTAAGTACTGAGTTTTGATAACTGAGTAACTGATATCTAAAACTATTAAAAACTAAATTACTAATACTGATTGACTATGTTTGAAATTCTGATTCTGTAGAGTTGAACTGCGTTCTAAATTGAAGACTAAAACTGAAACTGTGGAAGGTAATCATCTAACTGACATGCACCAAATAAGATAAGATAACTGAGTTGGGGTCCAATCTGTAACCCCAATCGGAATAGTGTCAGTACTGTGCCATGGGTAAAGACAACTACTGTGGAGTCAGTCCTAACTAGCGAGTAACCCCTGAGATCAATCCTAAACTAGCAGGTGATCCCTAAGTATGTCAGTCCTATCTAATGGGTGAAATCTCATAACCTACGTTGGCTATATAGTTTTGGAACTTAGGGATTATTTCTAGGGACCTAGTCCAAGCTAACGGGTGTGCCCCCATCCCTAGGCTCGCTCGGTGCTGAATCCTACTCCTAACTGAAAGACATTGATCTAATCATACTAAACTGGACTGGAATGATACAAATTGTATTGAGTTGTCCTAAGTTCTATAACTGACAGAGTTCTATTGAGTTCTGTAACTGACTGAGAGTACTACTGATCATAACATGATTGATACTATCCTATCACTGACACTGGCTCTAGGTAAACAACTAAATTCTCGGGTATTAAATACCCCCAAGACTCGATAGCATAAAAAGTAAAGCAAAGCATCATCTTGAATATCATAACAATTTTGCTTGGTCATAATTCAGTCATAGATACATTTCATCAAACACTTGTAATGTATTAACTTGTACATAGATGGGGAATACATGTTATCATGCTATAATGGCATTTTTAATTCTCATGCATAATTTATCAAACACATAAGAAGCATATATGGTTCATTATATCATAAACACTTAGGGTTAACATGGTTACAACAATCAACTTGTAAATGAAGGGTTTATCATGAATATCATGTAATTCAACACATACTAGAATCAATTCTTGGAACTTATAATCTAAATCATGGATTAAAACTCAAACAACATCATGAACATGAATTCATTTAATTCAAATATGAAAATCATAAATCATAGATCTTGTATTTTGAAAAAGAATTCTTGGGATCCAAGGAAGGTAAGGATCAATGGATGAACATCTAGCATACCTTAATTTGAGAGTTTCTTGGAGTTCTTGGAGAAATTCTTGAGATTGACCTTGATTCTTGAGAGCAAGGGTTTGTTTTCTTGAGAGAGAATTATTTTTTATTTTTGGGGAAAAGTGAATAATAAAGGGCTTAAACATTTTTATGGATTAAATCCCATATATGGATGAATTAAAATCATAGGGAAAGACTGTTTTAACCTTGGGCATAACTTTAAGTTTTCATGTAATTTTTCCGATATGGACCCCTAGTGTGATGCACCACTATCACTCCAAGCCACTATAAAATGACGACTAGGAAATTGCGTGGTAGCGCAACATAGTGGAATCGTGTTGCCACCTTGGTTGTGACCTAGAAGTTCATCGCGATGCGGTGGGATCGCGTTGGAACACTGGGAAAAAGATCATTGACATTTTGATCCTTGGCGCAACGTACCATGATCACGGAGGCTCACTGGATTTTGATGATTGTCATTTTGTCTGGCTCCACGATGCGCTGGTGACTCAAGTGGCACACTATTTTACAAAAAACGTCCATAACTCTTCGCTCGAGTATAGAATTTGTGTGAATTTTATATCATTAGAAAGATAATTCAATTTTCTACACAATGGAAAGTTGAAATCTTGAAAATTCCATAGGTATAAAGTGTATTCATCTTTAAAGAAAGTCTTTGACATTTTGGGGACGAATTTAAGCTAGGTAAAAGTACGGGGTGTTACAAGTCGCCGTCTAACCAGTGAGTGGTGCCTATGCTACTGACCTGATTATGAATAAAGTTCAAAAGTTGTAAAAGCTCATTATAAGTCATGATGTCCAAATTTTAGGGCGACCAATATGTACCCCAAATATTTCTATCGTGGCTACGTCTAGGACCCTACGAGTCGTAGGGTCTCCTAAAGAGTTGTGTGGTGTGAGTCATAGGGTCACAGGGAGGAGTCCCTTAGATACTGTCTATACTATGACTCATGAGGATGAGTCATAGTGAGTCCTTACGAGTCGTAGAGTTACTTGTAGTCACTGAAGACAATTTTTCAGCTTTTAATAAAGGGCACTTTGGACATTTCTCGATTTACCCACTTAGAAACCACGTACATAAAATACTTTACGAGTATTATTTCCAACATTTGATAATTATAAACACTTTCTTAAACTCTCTTAAATCTTTAAGGCAAGAGCAAGATAGGGTTTCTCAAAGTTGGTCATTTAGGGGCTCAAGAGTTGATTTCTCTTAATAATTCTCTATATTTTTAGGCATGTTACTCTTCCCCAAATCTTATTTTATGAAAAGTGTTTTGATGACTTAATTGTGTGGATTTAAATGTGGGTTTTGACAAGAGTTGAGGGTTTTGGAATAGTTTATCGTTGAATTATTTTCCCATGGTTTTCATGAGTTGTTCATGCTTTAGATTGAATGTTTTGAACTAATGGGGTGCATGGGTGTAGGAATAGATGGCGGTTGAGTTATTCCCCTAAATTGATATTTTGAACTTGGAATTGGTTTTGAATAATTGTGTTCCGTTAACCAACTTATGTAATTGGCTTGAATAATGGATTTGTCATAATGTTTGACTTACTTACCTATACTATTGCATTTCATAAATGGTTAAACAATGAACATGGATTTTTAAAGGCCTTATTGGCCATGTTTTAATTTCATGAACAAAGAGGGTCATGGTATTTTCCCAAGTTAATGGAATTATAATAGCATAATTATGAGCTTGAAAGCGCGCCGTATGACGGTACCTGCGGTGTGCATTAATGTAAAATTCCTTGGTTAAATGGGTTATTTGGAACTTTTTATAATGGGTCTATATAGGGGTTATGTAGCTAAAAGGTGAAGGAGTGGGTCTCGAATAACTAATATTGGAAACTCATATTTTTTGACGTGAGGGTTAGTACTGATAACCATGTGCATGGTTTACACTACTGATATATATATATGGGGTTGGGTATTTCTTGGTCTTCCTTAATACCTCTAGTTCACGCGGCTAACACACACTGGGGCCCTTTCAGCGAGGAAGCTGAACCCATGTAGCCCATAGGTATTTGTTTATGACAGTTGAGCTACATAGTACAGGATAATGTTTTACTTTATGCTAAACCTTGATCCCTATCCCAGCATGTTATTTATTTATGTATATAATAATATGTTCATGGTTCTAAAATGGGGTTTGACTTGGCATTATTTTGTCCCCTATCCCTGAGTTATATACCGGTGCTCTCCCTACTAACTATCTACGGATGCTATATCCCCATGAAATGCAGGGTCTAAAGGTAATTTTACTTTTCCTGCAAAGTGTTTAGTGAATTGGCTCTGTTCATCATTATTTATGGTAAAGTGGTGAGTTTTAATTCTTTAAAATATTTGATCATTCCATCAATTTACTTCCATGAATTATAATTAAAGACTTCACATTAACATTATCATTTTCATTGTTCGAGTCGGGGACATGTTCCAACGTGGGTTATTTTATGGTATAGAGGCTTTGTGGCTTACTGTGGATTGATTTTGGTTGTTGGCATTCACAGGCTTTTGAGTCACTATTTATTTTATCTTGTTTTATGTCTAAAACTCATCCACTGTCATGTGTATATGTGTGTTTTGTATTATTAGGCAAAAGATGGGTAGTCCTTGGACCTCGATGGACTTACAATACCAGTCATGGCTAGGCCCTAGTTTGGGTCATGAAAAAGTTGGTATCAAAGCCTAGGTTTGTGTCATTGGGTATCCATAAAACCATGTCAAGTAGAGTCTCTTTTATGAGTGTGTAGCATGCCACACTTATAAGGGACAGTCTACAAGGTAGTTAGGAATGTTTCCCCTTTCTTGTGTTCTAATTTTTGGCTATAGAGTCTAAGGTCTTGAATGTTCTCTAATATCCATTTGTTCATATTTTAGATAATATCTCCTTGAAGATCTGATGCTTGTGGAAACTCCTCTGTCCCGTCTGAGGACAATGTTGATGTAACTCTTTCTACTTATAGAGTACAGACCCGGTCTAAGGTCCCAACTTCTGATTTCTCTTGTGGGGTTCCACTAATCCCCACTGATCCTTTTTCCACTAGTTACACTCCTTCTCAATCGCCTCAAGGAGATATTACTAATGCCAAGTTCTGCTGTTATACTCATTTATTAACTCAGTTGGTGACACCTCAATCTCGCTAGTCTGAGCATGAGGGTGTTGTTGCTCCTTCTTTTGAGCCCACTAAAGGTTGAGGGGGATCCTAAAAAGTTAATTGATAAGATGGAAAAGATTTTTTGAGTGATACATGCTTTTTAATCTGAAGATGTAGAGTTTGTTGCATACCAACTGAAGGATGTGGAGTATTAGTGGTATGAGGAGTGGGATCAGTCTAGGGGTGATGAAGTAGATTTGGCATTGTGGGATGATTTCTTTAGTGCTTTTCTTGATCGCTTCATTCCTCAGGAGTTTAGGGAGGAGAAAGCTAAGGAGTTCAGGAATTTAAAGCAAGGCAGGATAACGTGAATGAGTATGCCTTGAAGTTTCTTCAGTTGTCCCATCATACTCCAAAGTTGGTGTCGTCTATGAGGAATAAGGTAAGGAAATTTGTTTTTGAGTTGTCCCTTAATTTGGTTTAAGAGTGCTAGGCCACCTTATTAAACAAGGACATGGATATTTCTAGACTATGGTGTACATGCAACAAGTTGAATAGAAGAAGAAAAAGAAATCATACATAGGAGAGACACAAAGTAAGAAATTCAAATATACAGAGTAGGGTGGGGGTTAACAAAGTAGTGGCAAAAATGGTAGGTAGTTGGGGAGGAAGAAGACTTTATTCGACAGTTAGCTCCCCATACCCTAAGCCACTAGTGAGCATCACTTTCAGACTAATAGTGATTTTAAGGCACAGGGTGCCCAATCATATTTTAGTGGGGCTCAGTCGTCTTCATCTTATCCATCCTATAGATTTTGTGGATAGTTTTTGATATATTTATTTTTGATGATGAGCATCTGACAATAAGGGACCTGGTCCCTGGGTCATCAAGGATAAATACAACTATCACAAGGTCCGTACAGTTATCTTCTAGTGTAAGAAACTGTGCAGGTAAACTTGTACCTTTCAAGGACACTTGACCCAATCAAATTTCTACCCCAATCATTATTCCACTACTAAAGGAAAAGAATGTTTCTCTATGAAGCAGTTTTTGTAAAAATCAAAATTAAAGAAAATTGAGAGAGACCAAAACTTAATCCAGCTTCATTACTCAAGTATTGCTCAAGTTCTTATTTTTTATGTACTAAAAGAGCGAGAGTTCTTGAGTTGAATCCTAAATTATAACTGAATTACTTATACTATAAGAGTAATGTTGATATTGGTTAGAGTTAGCTTAGGTAGAGTTACCTAAGGTTGATATTGGTTAGAGTTAATCAATATCAAGGTGTGCTCTTGGCTGAGTTGTCAATATAGGCTTGTAGTAGTGTTATTACAAGTAGGTGGAACCTCGAGTTAGGTTCATTGGACTATTGGACTATGTAATCAAAATTTTGATTATAGTGGATTGTTGGTTGATTGTAAGGGCAAGCCATGGTTTTTCCTCCCTTGAACAAAGAGGTTCCACATTAAGTATTTGTATTTTTAGTCTTTTGCAAAGTTTTAGTTTTTTTGTGCTTTACTATTTAATTGCCTGTGATTGACTCTAAGAGGAATGGTCCCTCACTGTGTAGTGCAACCTCAATATTCCAATAATTGGTATTAGAGCCAAAACACTCTAAAAGGTTAACACCTAGTGTGAATTGGTTGTCATGGTTACTCCACTTAATTTAGAAGAAGGGCAGTCTACCACTAGACTACCTAGATTTAATAGGCAGTCTTATGGGTGGTGGAAAACTAGGATGTTTGACTTCAATATGACAGAGGAAAGTAAGCTGATGGATATAATACATGATGATCCTTACATTCCAGTTAAAGAGTTCAAAGAAAGAGAAATTACAAGAATGGTTGTTAAAAGTAGGAGAGAGTATGATTATGAAGACATGAAGAAAATTGAGAAGAAGTATAAGTCCAAGAAATTGCTCATTTGTGGCATAGGGCTTGATGAATACAATAGGATTTCTACATGTGAAAATGCCAAAGAAATCTGGGATTTCATGAAAATAGCTCATAAAGGGACCACTAATGTGAAGGATTCCAAAGTTGACATGTTGACTACTCAGTATGAAACCTTTACCATAAAAAAAGGAGAGACAATATAGGAAATGCATACAAGATTCACTTCCATCACAAATAAGATACACTGCTTTGGAAAAGTGATACCTTTGTATAAACAAGCGATAAAAATTCTGGGTGTTCTTTCTAAGTCCTGGGAAAGCAAAGTGGATGCTATAATTAAGGCAAGAAACCCAAAAACTCTCACAATGGATGAGCTTATTAGTAATCTGAAGACACATGAACTCAAGAAACAACAAGGGCAAGAGAAGATGGAAGTAAAAAAAGAAAATCTCAGGCATTTAAGGCTTCTAATCAGATTCAAGTGAAGAAAATACTGATCTATCCTGTTAGCAAAAATAATTGTTAGAGCAATGAAGAAAAGTGGTTAGTTTCAAAGAAGAGGAAGCAACAACAAAAAGTGAGGCTCTGTTGAAGTTTGCCACAAATGTGGAACTCCTGAGCGTTTCATTAAGGATTGTCTAATGCATAAAATAGATTACCAGGAATATCTCAAGTCTAGATGTGAAAATTAGAAGAACAGGAACCAGGTCCCTATAAAGTCAAGAAGAAAAGCTGCAGCTGATTGCGGTAAAGCAGGCCTAAGTTGCCTGGGAAATTCATCAGTGAATCTGATAAACCTGAGCAGGTTGAATATGTGTCCATGCTAGCAGTTGAGAATGAGAAAGTGACTTTTGATTACTTATATGATCTCATGGAAAACACTAAAAATGAAGAAGAAAATAAGGTAATTCTCTCTAACATTAAGAAAAATTTAGATAATTAGTTAGCTAGAAAGATAAAGAAGCTAGCAAATATGTTGATTGATTTAGTGTGTGAACAGACCACTGAGAAAAATAATCTAGAAGAGAAATTAGAGAATAAGGAGCTTGAATTAATTGACTTAAGTCTCCAGATTTCTAAAATAGAAGAATTGTTTGTTAAGTTAATAACTGATATTCTGAGTTTTGTAAGTCAACTGTAGAAAGTAGATGCTTCAAATAGTATAGGGAAGAAAGAAGCCTCAAGGCTTCAAATTGATTTTGAAGAAAAATTGAGGGATTCTAAAAATCTCCTCATGACTACATTTTAGAAGAATGAAGAGTTAGAAAGGGACCTGGTCCGTCTGAGAGAAAAACTTAGTAAATCTTTACAATGGACCACGTCCTCACAGATCCTTAACATTTTAACTAGTCAAGGTGTCAAAAAAAGTGTGGGCCTTGGGTATCAGTACAAAATTCAATCACCTATATCTCAAGGAAAGGTTTTTCAATATGTAAGAAACAAAATCCTCAAACCTCTATGCACACATTATGGAAGAGATGGCCACATAAAAGAAAACAGTAAACGTTGGATGAGAGCTAGAATAAATAGTGTTAAATATATTCAGCAAGAGAATGCCTATCTTAAGGGTTCTAGACTTTTGAATATGAATAACTCTCATTACCAAGATGGGTCAAGAAGAATTTGATTACACCCTAGTCTTCCTACTGGGAACTCAAACTCAAGTGGGTTCCCAAATCTAACAAATAGCTTTGTTTGTAGGTGGGAGAAAAAGAGTACAGTTAGAACTATCTTTTTGATATGTAATTATTCAAAGCTATGACTAAAAGGTCTGATTGTATTCTTTCTTTCAAGACACCCCAAAGTGGAGGTATCCTTTGTGGAAAAGGAAAAAGAATCAAGAAAAGTTGTATGTATGGGTTACACTTAAAATAAGGAACTTGTTGATGAAGATGTTGGTCAAGGACAAATTTGATATAGAAGGGACTGATGATAGTGATCATGATCCAAGATCTCAGTCACAAATATTGGCTCAAGTATAAGAACCTCAAGAAGTGTCTAGTTAAGATTTCACAGGGACCTAGTCCCAGTTGAATTCATCTAAAAAGGTCAAAATAGAAGCACATATATTTTCATACCCATGGATATTCTAATTTGACATTTGTAGACAGGAGTTCAAATAAGTGACCAAGTTAGAAATATCATGGTTTTCTCAACATTCCTATCCTAAAAGTGAGCTTAAAAGGTGAAAATGATTCTGAAAGATACTGGCTGGTTTAAAGTAATACAGGAGAAACCTTAGAAATTTAAAGAATGCTATGTTTGGGACCGGATCCTCAAACTTTTTTCAAAACAAATCTGGTATGGAATGGTGTATTGAAACTAACAAACTGAGGTTAGGATTGATCAAATTTACCTGACCTACTAAATAGATAAATTTTTCTTCCTAAATTTAGCTATGCTGAAGAGACAGGTATCTTTGGTAAGGTAGGTACATCATAGTCTAACTCAGTACTATACCCTTTCAGGTATACACCCATGGGAATAGCTTGGGAGAAAAATATCTAAGGCTAGCACAAAAGAAAAAATCACTCAAGAAAGTAAGGGACCTGATCCTATCTCTCAGGTTAGTACCATTCAGTGTGCCTTAGAAATTTTAAAACACCTCTCCATAAGGCCACATGTCTTTTCTCATTTGAATAAAAGTTGTCAATAAACAACAAATTTGAAGAGTCCCACCTATTTAGAGTCCAACATATCTATTCAAAAGACACCTTTTAATGTTAAATGATCATTTTCCTTATTTATAAATCAAATCCTTTGAATTTTATTCTCAATCAAAATTAACTCATATCATCTTTTTCAATATACCTCTTCTTTAAACAAAACAGATACTTTGGCTTTTCTCTTAAAAAATTCAAAATGGCAGAAACTCCATCTTCCTTAACCCTTGTTAATGAGCCAAAAGTTGTTAAAGTCACTAAAAAATTGTTTGAACAACCTCAAAACAACACCTCTATTTCCTTAGAACCCAGTACCATTGAAAACATTAACATAAGTCCTCAACAAGAACCTGTATTAAATCTGCTTATTAAATCTTTCTCAAAAAATCTTGAATACCCAACTGAGTCTACCTTCCCCTACTATCAGAATTGCTACTAAGTTAGAAATGGAGGTGGATTTAAATCAAGTATTTGGTTCACCAATTGAATAGGAAATTCCTCAATTTGAAGTACCTTATTCCGTAGTAGATAAAAAATTACTTGAAGATTCTCAATATCCCTATTTCATCTAAAGAACCAGAAAAGTCTGAACTCATAAAAACCCTATAAGTACCTGGTTCTCCTGCACCTTCTAAGTCAAACCTAATATTTTCCCAATTGTGTGATGATAAAATACCTATGAAAAGGTCAAATCTCTCAAGCAGTGAAAATTGGGAAGCCAAAAATTTGCTTCTATTTGCATATGATCCCAAGGAAAACACTATTAATGTAGAAGAGCAAATAGGAGGTGAAAGGGATAAAGAGACAAATAATGAAGAATTTGTGATACCACCAAATGAGGAGGATAAATGTGAAACTCCTCTGAGATGGTATTAAAAAAACAAAAGGGAATCAAAGGCAATGAAAAGGTGATTGATACTGATGTAAAGATTGTCAAATCCTATTCCACTGTGGGACTAAAAAAGAAAGTATTGAAAGATGCTATGAAAGTTAGCAAGACTTCAACAACAAGGAGAAGAAGGCCTAAGAAAGTTGTTGTAGTGGAAGAGGAGAAAAATGTTTAAGTTATAGAAATTTGTGAGCGAGAGGACATTGATTCAGATATCGGTACTGGAACTAAGAAAAAAAGACAAGAAGTTCTTATGGTTAAAAGGACCAGGTCTTTTAGTATAAATTTCGGTAGCCCTGTTGAAAGTAAAAAGAAACACATTACTGTAAAAAAGTAGAAAGTCTCTGAAGGACCTGATCACAATAAAAAAGGGTCTAAAAGAAAGAGTCAAGTAGTGAACCCAAAAGAAGAAGAAAACAAGGATTCATCAAAAGAAGAAAAAATACTTCTTTGAAATCTTAAAAGGTATTTATTGGTAGATGTTTGATTCTAGAATTTATGATAAACCTAGAATTACAGAGTTAATTGAGTATGTTAGTCGCCAGGGTGGTTACACCTCCTAGAAGAACCAGCTCCCATGGCTTTTGAAGAGGAAGTAAGAGAATTCTACTATTCAATAAATTTCTTAGAAGATGGGTTAATCTTGATAGCCCAGGTGCAAGGAAAATATATAAAGCTTGATGAGGAGGCACTGTGAAGGATTCTAGATGTGCCTATGATGGGTGTGAGGACTGTTGTGAAACAACAT
>NC_061111.1:225747015-225807821 GCF_002878395.1 Capsicum annuum | reverse complement strand
AACATCCCTCAACTGAGATCATGATTGATGCATCTAAATTAGAAGGTACATCAATAGCTGGTGTGAGAAAAAAATTTCTCACAAGTGGTTCCAATTGGTGTATGAATTTGTGAACAAAGTTTTTTTACCCAAGTTAGAGAAAAAGACCATTGCCTTCAGTGTTGACCTATTTTTGATAGAATATCTAAGTAAGTTTGAGTTGATAAGTCTGTCTACTCTTATGATAGAGAACACAGATGGGGTGATCAATAAGTAGGAAAGAAGACTCGAGATGCCATATTAATACTTCTTGAATAAAGTGTGACTATTTTGTAGTGATTAGGATAAAGGGGACTCTAGGAATATTCAAACAAAAGTTCAGTCTAATAGATTTAGTGGAAAATAAATGTATTGTAGGGAAAATAAGAACTATTTTCCAAGTGTAAGAATTGTTGGTTGCTTAGGAGAATTTAAATAGAGAAGTAGAGTAGACAAATATCAAATTAACTGTAAAGGATTCTGAGATTGTTCACTTGAAGCTACTAAATTAGAAGCTATCCTCCGAGGGACTTAATGCCATTGAAGAACTTTCAGTAGAAAATGCAAAGCTCTAGGGTAAGGTTGCAGAACTTACTAGTGAGGTACAAGGGTTGAATGAAAAAGTGAAGACCCTCACTAAACAATTATTAGATGCTTATGCTGTTGAGGCAACCAGAATGGATTTGTTGCTAAAATCCTTCTCTCCTAAGTCCCCCGTCCCCCCATACTTGAGTCTTATGTGTCAAGTTTCATGTGTCAGTTTCCAGTTCCTGTCTCTATTATGGCTTCTGTAGATAGTTGTTTTATATTTTATTTGGAATATTGTAATGGTTTTGATCCTTCTTAACAATGAATGAACTTCTGTTTGTGTGCTTCATCAGTTCTCTCTTTAATTTAAAAGTAGTTATTTATGGTAGTGTTGCCTCAATGGCCATGAGTTAACCATCTTGTTCTTACTTTATTTTTGGTTTGCTGTTATTACTTTTCAATGATGCCAAAAAGGAAAAATTGAATGCGTAAGGTAGGGACCAAGTATGTTGTTATGTTCTAATGTGTAAGGGACCAGGTACCACACAAGTGCATATGATAGGTGATATATGAAGAATGCCCAACTGGTGAATAAATAATAGACTATTGAAGAATAAAGGCAGAGTGATAGGGGGAAGAATACTTAAATTCACTTTTATGAGTGCAGGTATATTGACAGGGGAAACATTGAAATTTAGAAAATGAGTTGAGGTTTTGATGTTAATTGGCAACAAGGGACCAGGTCCCCAGGTTTCATGATATATTAACAAGGAGATGCTTAATGAATGATGATAAGGGGAACATTCACCGACAATAGTGGTACTCACTCCAATTGTATAAGGTGAATGAAATTGATGCTTTAATGATCTGTGGGTATGTTTTGTGATTTTTCATCATCAAAAAGGGGGAAAATTGTTATATCTTGTTTTGATAATGAGAAGCTGACACCAAGGGACCAGGTCCCTGGTTTGTCAAGGATAAATATAGTTTTCATATGGTCTGTGAAGTTATATTTTCTAGTGTAACAAACTGTGTAGGTAAGCTTGCACCTTTCAAGGATGCTTGTCATAATCAAATTTCTACCCTAATAATTATTCCACTATAAAAGGAAAAAAATGATTCTCAATGAAGCAGTTTTTGCAAAAATCAAAATTAAAGAAAATTTAGAGAGGCTAAAACTCAATCCAGCTTCATTACTCAAGTATTGTTCAAGTTCTTATTTCTTATGTACTAAAAGAGTGAGTGTTCTTGAGTTGAGTCCTGGATTTTAATTAGATTACTCGTAGTATAAGAGTAATGCTTTTTTTCTTTGTTGAGTAAGCTTAGGTAGAGTTACCTAAGTTTTATATTGGTTAGAATTAATTAATATCAAGGTGTGCTCTTGGTAGAGTTATCAAGATAGACTTGTAGTAGAGTTATTACAAGCAGGTGGAACCTAGATATCAGAGAGGACTATTCAGATATTAGATATATGCTAAGATCCTATGTGATCGAATTTGATGGTATTTGGATTTATCATTTGCCTCTCATATAGTTTGCATACAACAATATTTATCATTCCATTATTCAGATGGCTCCATTTGAGGCTTGCATATTAGGAGTTATCGTTTTCTTATCGGGTGGTGGAGGTTGGTAAGGATGGGTTGTTTAGTCCTGATTTGGGTTATTAGGCTATGAATAAGATGAAGGTGATTCGAGATAGGATTAAGACCTCCTAAAGTATCCAAAATTCCTATACAGACGTGAGGCAAAGGGAGTTGGAATTTAAAGTTGGCGATTGGGTGTTCCTGAAAGTGTCTCGCATGAAAAGAGTGATGAAGTTTAGAAAGAAGTGAAAGCTTAGTCTCCATTATGTGGGATCATATTTAGTTTTGAAGGGAGTTTGTAGTGTGGGTTTTGAATTAGATTTATCTTCTAGTTCGGGTTTCAGTCATCCAATCTTCCATGTGTCAATGTTGAGAAAGTGTGTAGGTGATTCTTCCTTGATCGTTCCTTTGGAAAGTGTTGATATTTTGGATTCCCTAGATTACGAGGAAGTCTTGGTTGACATTTTGGATAGGCAAGTCTATCATTTAAGTACTAAGTATATGGCTTTGGTTAAGGCTCTATGGAGGAACCAAAAGTTTGAAGAAGCGACTTGGGAAGCCGAAAAGGACATGAGGTCCAAGTATCCATTCTTGTTCCCTGTTTCGGATAATTGTGCTTGAGGTTTGCATATTCCTTAACATATTTGATTTTTGTCTTTGTTAAAGGTAAGTATGATCATGTTATATGTTAAATGAAAAATGATCTTAAGGGGGGAAAATAAAACACCCCGGATTTTGGTCCCTAAAAATTTCTGAGTCTTGAACTCACTGTCGAACCAATGACTGACCTTACGTGTCATAAGGTATCCATACGGGTTTTATAGACCCTAATCATCATATAACCAGTGAGTGGTACCTATGCTACTAACCTGATAATGACTAAAGGTCATGAGTCATAAAGACTCATTACGAGTCGTGATGTCCAAATCGTAGGGTAACAGTGTGTACCCTAAATGTTAATAGGACCCTACAAGTTGTAAGGTATCTTGATGAGTCATGTTGTACGAGTCATAGGGTCACCAGGGAGGAGTCCCTAATTACTTCCCAGAGTACGAGTCATGGGTATGAGTCATAGTGAGTCCTTACGAGTTGTAGAGTAACCCGTAGTCGTTGATGACAATTTTTCAGCTTTTGATTAAGAGCACTTTAGACAGTTCCCTTTTTACCCACTTAGACCCTACATAAATAAAATACCTTAGTGACATTATTTCTAACCTTTATAGATCGCAAAAACTCTCTTAAACTCTCTTAAATCCCTAAGGCTAGAGCAAGTTAGGGTTTCTAAAAGTTGGTCATCTAGGGGCTCAAGGATTGATTTCTCTCCATAATTCTCTATATTTTTAGGCGTGTTACTCTTTGCCAAATCTTATTTTATGAAAATCATGTGTTTTAATGGATTAATTATGAGTATTTTGACAAGGGTTGAGGGATTTGGAATGGTTGATCCTTGAATTATTTTCCCATGGTTTTCATGAGTTGTTCATGCATTAAATTGAATGTTTTGAACTAATGGGGTGGATGGGTTTGGGAATTTGAAGGGGGGTCAAGGTATTCCCCCAAATTGATGTTTTGAACTTGGAATTGGTTTTGAATAATTGTGTTCCCTCATCCAACTTGTGTAAATGGCTTGAATTATGGATTTGTCACATGGTTTGACTTACTCATGTATACTATTGCATTGCATAAATAGTTAAAAAATGAAAATGTATTTTTAAAAGGCCTTGTTGGCCATGTCTTGATTTAATGAACAAAAGGGGCCAAGGCATTCCCCTAAGTTAATGGAATTGTAATTTCATAATTATGATCTTGCATGCTTATGGTATGATGATACCTATGGTGTGCCTTAATGTATTGTTCCTTGGATAATAAATGGGTTATGTGAATCTTGTTTTAATAGGGGTTATGTAGCTAAGCTGTGAAGGTATAGGTCTGGAATGACTTATACTTGAAACTCATAATTGCTGGCGTAAGGGTTTTTCTTGATGACCGTGTGCATTGTTCACACTATTGATATACATTTGTATCTTAGATGACATGGGGTAAGGACATTCCCTTGTCTTTGTTGATACCTCTGATTTGTGTGACTATCAATCACTAGGGCCCTTTTATCAAGGGGAGATAAACCCATGTAGCCCGTGGGTGCTTGTTTATGATGGTTAAGCTACATAGTACAGGATAATATTTTACTTCATGCTAAACCTTGATCCCTATCCCAACACGTTATTTATTTATGTATATAATGATGTGTGCATGGTTGTGAAATGTGATTTGACTTGGCATTATTTTGTCCCCGATCCCTGAGTTACATCTAGTTCTCATCCTACTGACCTTCTATGGATGTTGTATCCTCACACGATATAGGGTGTGAAGGCAATTCGACTTTTCTTGTACAGTGTTAGGTGGATCAGCTCGATTCGTCAATCATTTATAGTGAGTGGTGAGCTTCCATTATTCGAAAGACTTTATCATTCCATCAGTTTCTTTCCATGATAGAATAAAAGACTTCACATTAACATTATCATTGTCATTGTCATTGTTATTTTCAGAGTCGGGGACATGTTTCGACGTATGTTATTTTATGGTATAGAGGCTTTGTGGATTATTGTGGATGGGTTTTAGTTGTTGACATTCACAGACTTTTGAGTCACTATTTAATTTATCTTGTTATATATTTGGAACTCATCTGTTGTCATGTGTATATGTGTGTTCTGTATGATTAGGCAAAAGCAGTGGTCTCCGATCTCCGATGGACTTGGGATACCCGTCACAACCAAGTCTTGGTTTGGTTGGTAACAGGTGTTTAGGTATATCTCTATACTAAAATAAATCATCCTTTTAACTATTAGTATCTAATTATTAAAGACATGATGTAAACTCCTTACACTCTTTATTCTATCTCTCCACTCCTATGGTCAATTAGTTTTTGGACTTCAATTTATCCTAAAGTTCATGATGCTTTAGAAGAGTAAACCAAGACCATAAGAATAATCACATGCCTTGATAAACATATAATCCAACCATCAAATCATAATTACACGTTCATGTTCATAGCCCCAACCCACGAATAAGGGTGTTTAGCCACTCATAGTCTTACAAAGAATCACAATAATGGAATTCATAAGTAAAAACAACAAGAGAAATAAAGTAAAGAAGAAAACCCCTATTTGGAGCCTCCCCCTTGTAGTTTCTCTCTCCGAAGTCATTCTAAAGTGTTTAGAATAGATTAAGTGTCCAATTTATAGTGTAGCATAAGGTTTGCCTGAAAATACAAAAGGGTGTGGCATGCTCTTTTATAGGGGATCAGTGGGCGTGCCATACTCTTATCGTGCATGCACATTGTTTTGTGCCATTGATAATTTTGTCCAAGGGTGTGGCACGCTCTTATTGCACATGCCAGTGGGTGTGGCACGCTCTTGTATATCAAATTCCAACTTCCCTCTATGGTGTAGCCTCATCACTTTGCTTCATGTCCCATGCACTGTTGATGTCTTTTTCAACTCTTTTTAGGCTTGTTTTTCTTTTTGATATTTCTCCTAACACCTTCGATCATTCACAAGAACAATATTATCAGCAAATCAAGCTCCTTCCTTGCAATAATCTAGACTTGAAATACTAATCATATCCATTAGTTCATGCACACAAATTAAGCTCAACCAAGTGAATATATGTGCATGTAGCGTACAAAATAGATACAAGTATAGGCAAAAACTAGCACTTAGGATGTATAAATACGCCCAAGGTCAATGTTGCCTTAGCCTTGCCACTTAACACCTTATCTCAAATTACCCTCACACTATCATCAAATTGGTGAGCTTGAATCTTCTCCGTTAAAACATATCTAGATCAACAAAAGCTAACATACATTTGGGTGTCACACTACCAAGCCTAACCATCTGGTTAGCTAACAACTGAACTTCCAAGGCCAAAGACTGCCCCTGAGTTAAGCCTTATCCAAATGATAAAGAATAGTGAGATCATAATCGTTAAGAAACTCAAGCCAATGTCGATGTCTAATATTAAGATCTCACTGATTTAAGAAGTACTGAATGTTGCCATAATCTAAGAAAATTTCACAATGAACTCCGCACAATTTATGTCTCCACAACTTCAACACGAACACTATGGTTGCCAACTCCAAGACATTGTAGGGTAATTCTTTTCATTAGACTTCAGCTGTCGAGAGGCATAAGCAATGATCTTACCCTCCTGCATCAACACCGCACCCAAACCAATGCCAGAAGCATCATAAAGCACATAAAACCCATACATCCCTTGGTAAAAGTCATGATAGGGCCGAAGTCAACAACTCCTTGAGCTTTTGGAAGATCTTCTCACAAGTATCCAACACTAAAATACAACATTTTTTTGAGTCAACATAGTCAAAGGAGTCATAGTCGACAAAAATCCCTCTATAAAATACCAACAATAACCCACCAAACTAACAAAACTTTGAATCTCCATAGGAGAAATAGGTCTAACCTAATCACGAATTACCACTATTTTGTCCAAATCAACCATAATACTATCCTTCATCACCACATGACCCAACAAAAAGATAGAATGCAATAAAAACTCACACTTGGAAAACTTGACATATAACGTCTCATCATGTAACATCCAAAGTACAAACATCAAATGTCTCATATGATCGGCTTCATTATTGGAATAAACTAAGATATCATATATAAATATAATCATAACTGAGTAGAGATAAAGTCATGAAACCTGATTCAACAACTCTATGAATGTTGCTAGGGCAGTGGTCAACCTAAAAGACATGACTAAAAACTCATAATGGCCATATCGAGTACGAGAAGCCATCTTTGGGACATTTGAAGCTCTGATTTTCAAATAGGGATACTCGAATCTCAAATTAATCTTGGAAAATTTGAAAGCACCCTAAAGTTGGTCAAACAAATCATCAATACAAGGAAGAGGATACTTGTTATTAACAATCACTTTTTTCAATTGTCGATAATCATTATACATATGAATAGAACTGTCTTTCTACTTCATAAATAAGATAGGAACATCCCATGGAGATACAGTAGGTCTAATGAATCCTTTATTTAATAAATCCTGCAACTATTCCTTTAATTCTTTCAAATTAATTGGAGGAATCCTATAGGAGGAATGGAAATGGGCTTATGAACAACTTGAATAGAATCTGTAAAAGGAAGTGAGACAACACTAGCATCACGAACATAATCCAAATAAGATAAACACACTCTTTCTAACATGCTTCGAGCATGTAGAAAAGATATAACTCCCTTAGAACCCAAATTAAGAGTACCTTTCCAAGCTAAGTTGGGTACACCCGGCATGGCTAAGGTCGTCTATGCATAAAAATCCTAAATGGCATTATAAGAGGCTAAAATTTACATACCCAAGATAACATCAAAATCAATCGTGTCTAAGATAATCAAGTCTACCCATGTCTCACACCTCACAAAGGTAACTATACAAGGTTGGTACAACCGATCAACTACTAAAGAATCTCTTACATGGGCAGAAACATTAAGAGGCATAACAAGGGGCTCAGATGCTTCATCAAAACCAAAATCAAGATATGTAGACACATAGGATAATATAAACCAAGGGTCAAATAACACAAAAGCAGATATGTAGCAAAATGGGATGATACCTATAATAAATGCATCATAAGCCTTTGCATCGAGTCTCTCAAGTATAACATAACATTATCCATGTTCTCCCCCAAACTGAGTAACCCTGCTTCCACTGCCACGAGCTTTTCTACTTCTACCTCGAGCAACTATAGCACCACCCTTACCACTCTGTAAACTACCTCTCCGTGCAGATATTAAAGTAGGGAAAACCTGAACCTAAGAACCCTACTAAGTAGGTTTATACATATATCGCAGTAAATTTTTGGTGAAATGGACAACCTCAACAAATACAAAGAATCATCTATGACCTAACTTAATCTGAGGGGGCACAAACAAAGTAGCACGATCACATCGGCTTAAAGAAATAAAACTAGAACCTCTACTAGCATGACATGATGCCTTGCCATTTAAAGCCGTAGAACCTAAAGGTTTAGAACTGATCCTTATAAAATAGCCTGAACTGACCAATGAAATAACCAAGGGAACCTCCACTCGTGAAATATAAAACTCAAAAGGTTAAACCACTAAACTCAGATTGATAGTGCACCTTCTTATTACCTTCCTAAATAGCTTGGGTAATAGACTCAGTTAACTTTCCATGCCCAAGAGTGCTTTGAGAATAAGCCCAAAAATAACCATTTGGGCAGTATCCAACTGATAAGGACTATCTAACCCCTTTATCAATTTACCAATCCTCTCCGACTTAGTGAAGATGCAGGGAATAATTAATAAGATATAGCATAGAAGTGGCCTCATACTCAACAATAGACATAGATCCCTTCACCAATTGATCAAACACCTCGCGCATCTAATCCCTCAAGCTGTATGGCACAAACCTCTTTAAAAAAGCCTAAGAAAAATAGGCCCAAGTTAGAGAAGGCAAACAAAAATGCCTATAACTGGATAGAGACCTCCACCAATCCCTATCCATATCCACCAATATATAGTGAGTATAAGAAACTTTATGAGACTCGAGAGATCCAAGATTATGTAACTTCTCCTGGAAGTCTATCAGAAACTCCTAGGCATCCTAGCTAATCAAGCAACTAAACTTGGAAGGAGCTAAGAGAATAAATCTCCAAACACTCTTTTGATCATCAAAAGACATCACAGTACCCAAAGTAACTGGGGGATTAATAGGTATAATAGGTAATGAAACCACACGTACGGGTACCTTGGATGATGGATGTACCCTTAAACTAGGACCATGAGTTGATGCAGGAAAATCAGTCAAAGTATGATCAATACCAGGTACACTTAAGGGAACACTCTCTATGTAACTTAAAAGGCAAATTAACAAATCCTAAAGAACTAGGGTATCAACTAAACTCTGTGGAACCTGAGCTAGCCTCATATCCCCTATCTAATAATATCTAGCATAGAAAACCTCAGGCTGGAAAAAGGCTTCCCTAGCACGTACTTTGGCAGAGACAGCTCCTCATACTCATCTTTTATCTCTAGGTCAACTGTAACCCTACCTTATTTTCTAACTGATGCTTCTATATTGGGTGCCGACTCAGTATTCCTATCATCTATGGACCTAGTCCTCACCATCTGTATAGAAAAGAATGGAATACATATTTAGCATATTGGGCATGCACAACCCACATGACAAGGGATCAAATTAGAGAAGTTTTTCCTAAAGACATCTTAAATCCTCTTCAGCATAGATATGGATGACTAGGTACCGATCTGTGATACTTTATTAGACATTTTGCTCTAACACTTATAAGACCGGTGAACCTAGTACTCTGATACCAATTTATCATGAACCAAAAGTTAAGGTCATGATGACACTTATGTCATCCCAGCCTTGATAAGTAAGTCAAGTTTCAAAATATTAAGAAATTCAAAAATTAATAAATAGTACAAAATGAGACTTCTAGAATAAAGCCAGACCATAAATATAGACAAATGCAAAAGTCTTAACAAAACACATAATAATCCCAAATCCTGTTACCATAAGTACAAGAGCATACAAAAACTATATCTAAATCTAAATTAATACATCAGTCTATCTCTAAAATAAATAAGGATATCAAGTAGAAGATGAGGCTTGGAACCAACTCTAATAGCTTAGAGCGTGCCAGTACCTTGAATTCCAGCTAATCAAGCACGAATTCAGCCACTACGTGCCCTAACTTGAACTAGAATCCCAATAAGAAGGGCATAGTAGGAGTGAGTATAGTCCACTTGTAATCAATAGGTATCATAGGACAACTGAGTAAATCAGAAAATAATATAAGTAAAAAAATACTATAAGCGTGCAACATGCAAGCAAAAATATTTTCAAATGGTAGCTCACACCGTCTTCACTAAGAGTTCTAATGTATAAACAAAACCAAATAGAAACAAGCATTCACAAGTACATAGAAACCAATTTAATATCGAAAAATACATAAAGAAAATACACAATATACAAATGTCGTGCAATGCAATGAATGATAAAGTAAATAGTTGAAAGTCATTTCATGACTTTGTGTATTCATCTATAGAGCCATAATGATCCCAAAATAGGACACATGAGGGGCTAAAAACCTATATACTATCTTAAAATTTTCACTAATGACAATCTCATGCCTTAACCTATCCGACCGACATATCCCTTGATCTAGGCATATTTTTAAAGTGTCTTATTTTCTTTCAAAAATCAGTGTTTCTCAATAATATTAATATCTCATGAATATGTATGTATGAAATGAGGATAATATGCTCATAATCAATCAATATAAAGATCACCAGTCCATTCAATATGTTTATAAGTGAGCTTAGAAATTAACTCAATATGTCAATAAGTCATGATATTAGTTCTAGTTTAGCACCATTAGAATAAATATACATGTAGGATATCATTAATATCATATCAATCCAAAACTTAGGCATTTCTATCATGATAAGGGCAAATATTACTCAAAAAGGCTTATAATATAATTCAAGCCCCCACTTGGGCATCACATTAGTAAATAAGGCATTCAAATATACAAATAAGGTCAATGATGTAAAATAAATCCCCATACAAGAAACAAGAAATCAATAATATCTAAATTCAACAACTACATAATATAAGCCCTCACTTGGCCATTATGCAATGTGTAATACCCCAAGAAATTTTTTGTTGAAATTTTATGCGTAAACGTGTTGGGTTCTATCTTCTAGAATGAATTATAAATTCTCTATGTGGAATGTCTTAGATTATGACCCACCATTGTGTAGAGTATTGAATAATATTTCCAACGATATGTGGATTATCCAAAACGGACACCCAGCGATGCGTTATGAACATTCCAATCGAACCATGAATACAAGTGAATAGTAAAACGTGCAGAAAAAAGTACTGAGGCCTAGCGTATTTTTGCTCCAACTTTAAACGATCATAACTCCTTGTACATAATGATCTTGGTGACCTACTAAAAATGGAAAGCTTTGAGAGTCCTCTTTCCAATGAAATTGGTTTCATCTAATTCGTCTATCGGAGCAAAAAGTTATGGTCGATCTACTTCAGCCTATCAAAAGTAAATTTTTGGGTCAACTTCAAATGATCATAACTCCTTATACACAATGATATGGGTGAGATAATATATATCAACGGAAAGATATGAGAGTCCTATTTCTAATGAAATTAGTTTCATCCAATTTGGATATTGTACTAAAACATTATGGTTGATCTACTTCAGACTTTCAAAACAGTCCACCAACAGACAGATTTGAGAATTATTTTATTTTTAGGGCCGTTTTGGTTATTCTCCCTGACCCAAAATCCATCCAAACCCTATATTAAAGCCTATTAGAAGCATTATATGTTAAATTTTATCAAATTCTCTCAAAAAGAAAATCCTAAGCTCCTACATCCAACTTCAAGAACCTCCAAAGTTCATCATTAATTCTGTAAATTTATTCAAGATTCCAAGTTCCTAGTTCAAGAACTCCAAGAACCATCATTCAAAGGCACGATTAATATCTCAAAAATTATTATCGATCTAAAGTTCATCATTCAAGGTATGTGAGGTTTTTCAACAAGAACTCTCTTTCGTTCTTGTACCCAAAAGTAATTTTCTTTACAAAGGCATGATTTTTATTTAATTTATTTTGAATTTGAAGCATGAACCCATATCTTATGATGATTATTATGAAATTTTGATGTTTATGATTTTGAAAGATGGATTTACATGTGTGGATATATAAAGCATGAATCTTGAACGATATTTATCAAGATTTTGATATTTCAGTCGTGAATCCCCATTGGAAATTGTGTTTTTCTTAGAAAGTGTGTATTATAAGAACGATGATGTTGAATATTTGAGATATTTTGAATGATTTGGCCTTTTGGTCTTAATGGAGTTGTTTTGAATTCGCGTGTGAAAGAAATTCACAACGTGGTTGATTTTGATTGATGGGAACCATGATGGCTCCTGATGTATATTTATATATTACTGAAATTATTTTTTTATGGATTGTTTTTGACATGATCTAAGCTAAGTTTGAGAGAAATCTTTAGCACCGAGTGGAAGGTATAAAGCGACCTTACTTCCCTAGAACTACATGCCCTCGTAGGAGTGAGCCTGAGGCTGATTTATATAGTGATCACTGGTTTTTGTGGATTTGATATATATAGTGCTACTCCCATGGTAAGGATAGGATGGCTCTCCCCAACGTGGGTTGTATGTTGGACTCCATGTAGCTCACATGGTTTATGTCGGCTATAGGATCTCCCAGGGTGTGTGTGTTTCCTTGTGTCTATAGTGAATGATAAAGTGATTTGAATGTGGAATTGTGAAAGTTATTCTTTTGAAAGATTTAAATGATATTTACATTATGATAATTGATATTCTTGATGTACTGAAAGTGATTGACAAATTATATGATGACTCACATATGTTATTGTACTTATTTCATCCTCTCATGATTACGATGATTTTCTTCGGGCTATGTCAGTCTTTCATAAATCCTGTATATTTCTTATAAATATTTATGATGATGATTTTTATACAACTGGATACACCCCCATATACTAGGTTCCTTTCTATGGTACTAACCCACATCTTTGGATGTGGGCTGCATTTTCTCAAAATGTAGGTTCAGGTGCTAATTTCCAGGTTTGACAGTGATTCTTCGAGCATGCTGTTCTATATCCTCTATTATGGTGAGTCCTCAAGTTTCGAGGATATGATGTCTGATGTTGGTTTCACAGAAACGTTTATATTTGATAACTGAGTATGAGTCAGTTGGGGCATGTCTCAATGGCTCGCAGATTTTATTGATTTTCTTAGAGGCTTGTCAGACTAGTATAGATATTGGGAGTTGACTAATAAGTCGTATTTTTTTATCTTTCTAAAATTCTATTATTCTTGGATGATGATTACTCTGTTGATATTTGAGGGTTATTTATGGAAACCCCATTAATTTGTGTTGAACTAAATGAAAATGGCTCAAAGGGTTAGCTTAGGGATATTCGTAGTCTCAAGCACCGTGTGGTGGTCCGAGACCTATTTTTCGAGGTGTTACAATCTTAGTATCAGAGCCTAAGGTTTTAAGGTATCCTGGGGAGTCTGACAAGCCGCGTTAAGTAGAGTCTTGATCATCGGTGTGTAGCGCGCCACATCTATGAGCAAGAGGCTACAAGATGTTTTAGGAAAAAGTGTGATTCTTTCTTTCAGAAGTCTATCGTTCTTAAAGTATCTCTCTCTGCTATTGATTTTTGCTCTCCTCTTTCAAAAATATGCCTCCACGTCGAGCGAAAAGAAATAATGATGGTCAGCAACCTCAACCCGCTGACCCACTTTCGTACTGAGGATGAACATTCTAATCATCTCCGAACTGCCTTGCAAACCCTTAGAGATCACAAGTTATTTGCCAAGTTCATTAAGTGTGAGTTTTGGCTAAGGTCAGTTGCTTTTCTGGGTCATATCATTTCTTTCGAGGGTATTAGAGATGATCTCCAAAAGACAAAAGCTGTTAGAAATTGGCCTAAACCTATTTCTCTGACTGATATTCAAAGTTTCTTGGGTTTAGTTGGCTATTATCGCCATTTTGTTGAGGGTTTATCCTCTATAGTGTCTCCTATGACTCGATTGACTTAAAAGAAAGTGAAGTTCTTGTGAGAAGAGTTTTCAAGAGTTGAAGACTCGACTCACTTCAGCCCTTGTTTTGACTTTCCCTGATGGTGTTGATGGTTTTGTGGTGTACTGTGTTGCTTCAAGAGTTGGTTTGGGTTGCGTATTGATGTAGAAGGGTAAGGTGATAGCTTATGCTTCTAGACAGTTGAAACCCCATGAGAAAAATTACCCCACCCATGACCTTGAGTTGGCTGCTGTTGTGTTTACTTTGAAAATATGGAGACACTATTTGTATGGTGTCCATGTTGATGTTTTCACTGATCATAAAAGTCTGCAGTATGTCTTTACCTAGAGAGAATTAAATCTTAGGCAGAGACAATGGTTCGAATTATTAAAGGACTATGATATGAGTATATTGTACCATTCGGGCATGGCCAATGTTGTGGTGGATTCCCTAAGTAAAGTGTCCATGGGTAGTGTTTCTCATGTGGTAGAAAGTAAGAAAGAGTTGGCTCGTGATGTACATCGTTTGGCTAGATTGGGAGTTAGGTTGTTTGACTCTGCTGAAGGTATTATAGGGGTTCAGAGTAGATCCGAATCCTCCTTGGTTTTGGAAGTGAAGGAAAAGCAATACTTAGATGCTAGTTTGGTCAGACTGAAGGAGTCTATCAAGGACCAAAAAGTAGAGGTTTTCTCCCAAGGGGAAGATGGTGTACTGAGATTGCATGGTAGATTGTGTGTCCTGAATGTTGATGATCTGAAATAGAGGATTATGGCTAAAGCGCACAGGGTGCGATATTCTATTCATCCTTGTGCCACCAAGATATATCGAGGCTTATGGGAAATCTATTGTGGAGTGGCACGAAGAAAGATATAGCAGCATTTGTAGCTAAGTATGCAACATGCCAGCAGGTTAAGGTTGAACACCAAAGACCTGGTGGTATGATGCAAGAGTTTAGTATTCCCACCTGGAAGTGGGAAGAGATAAATATGGACTTCGTGATTGGTTTACCTCCTTCCCGATGCCATCATGATTCCATTTGGGTTGTGGTTGATAGGTTGACTAAGTCTGCTTATTCCTTTCCTTTTCATACTTCATATACTGCTAAGGATTATGCTAGATTGTATATCTGAGAGCTTGTCAGACTACATAGAGTTCCCTTGTCTATCATTTTGGATAGGGGTACTCAGTTCATTTCATAATTTTGGAAAGCTTTTCAAAAGGGTCTTGGTACCCAAGTGCTTTTGAGTTTTGCTTTTCATCCGCAGACCGATGGTCAGGCTGAGCGGACCATCCAGACCTTAGAGGATATATTGAGAGCTTGTACACTTGACTTTAAGGGAATTTGGGATGATCACTTACCATTGATAGAGTTTTCTTACAATAACAGCTTCCATTCTAGTATTGGTATGGATCTGTTTGAAGCCTTATATGGGAGGAAGTGTAGATCACCCATAGGTTGGTTCGAGGTGGGTGAAGCGGTTGTGAGTGGTCTTGATTTAGTATTTGAGGCTATGGAAAAAGTTAAGTTGATTAAGGAAAGGTTGAAAACTGTGTAGAGTCGTTAGAATTCATATGCGGATATTATAAGGAGAGACCTTGAGTTTGAAGTTGGTGACCTAGTGTATCTGAAAATTTCACCCATGAGGGGGGTGAAGAGATTCGGAAAGAAGGGGAAGCTTAGTCCCCGTTATGTTTGTCCTTACAAAATTCTTAGCCGTGTTGGTAAGGTAGCTTATAAGGTCGAGTTGCCTTCCGAGTTGTCCTCTGTTCATCTAATACTCCATGTCTCCATGCTTAGAAAGCATATTAGCGATGCTGTGGTAGTGGATTCCTCTGTGAGTGCTGACATTCAAGAAAATCTTTCTTTTGATGAGATTCCTGATAAGATTCTTGATTTCAGTGTCCGAAGACTAAGGAACAAAGAAGTTACCTTGGTTAAGGTGTTGTGGTGAAACCAATCTGTTGAGGGTGCAACTTGGGAAGCTGAGGCGGATATGCGATCCAAGTACCCACACCTATTTTTCGAGAACTCCGATCAAGCCAAAGGTACCGTTCTTTCCTAAATCATGTAGTTTTGATAAAAGTTGCAGCAGTTCAGTTGTCATTTATTATGAGTTCAGCTGTAGTTTCTTGAATTTATGGTTTCTATGTTGCATTCGGAGTGAGAAACGATGTGGTGATGAGTCTAACGAATGGTTTCATCTGTATGCTCTATTCCCTATCTAATCTTGGCATATCTAGCATCATTCGAGGACAAATGTTTCCAAGGGGGGGATGATGTAATACCCCGGTAAATTTTGCATTAAAATTTTGTGCGTAAACGTGTTGGGTTCTATCTTCTAAAATGAATTCTAAATTTTTCGTGTGGAATGTCTTAGATTATGACCCATCATTACATAGAGTATCGAATAATCTTTCCAATGATATGTGTATAATCCAAAACGGACACCCGAGCAACGAGTTATGAACATTCCGATCGAACCATGAATACTAGTGAACAGTAAAACGTGCAGGAAAAAGTACGGAGGCCTGGCGTATTTTTGCTCCAACTTTAAAAAATCATAAGTCCTTGTACATAATGATCTGGGTGATATACTATATATCAACAGAAAGCTCTGTGAGTCCTCTTTCCAATGAAATTAGTTTCATCCAATTTGTCTATAAGAGCAAAAAGTTATGGTCGATCTACTTTAGCCTATCAAAAGCAAATTTTTGGGTCAACTTCAAACGATCATAACTTCTCGTACACAATGATCTAGGTGAGATACTATATATCAACGGAAATATATAAGAGTCCTCTTTCTAATTAAATTAGTTTCATCCAATTTGGCTATCGGAGTAAAATATTATGGTTGATCTACTTCATACTATCAAAACAGTCCACCAAAGGACAGATTCAAGAATTATTTATTTTTTAGGGGCATTTTGGTTATTCCTCCTCACCCAAAATCCATCCAAACCCTATATTAAAGCCTATTAGAAGCATTATATATTATATTTCATCAAATTCCCTCAAAAAGAAAACCCTAAGCTCCTACATCCAACTTCAAGAACCTCCAAAGTTCATCATTAATTTTGCAAAGTTATTCAAGATTTCAAGTTCCTAGTTCAAGAACTCCAAGAACCACCATTCAAAGGCACGATTAACATTTCAAAAATGAGTATCGATCTAAAGTTCATCATTCAAGGTATGTGGGGTTTTCCAACAAGAACTCTCTTTCGTTCTTGTGCCCAAAAGTAATTTTTTTTACAAAGGCATGATTTTTATTTGATTTTTTTCAAATTTGAAGCATGAACCCATATCTTATGATGATTATTATAAAATCTTGATGTTTATGATTTTGAAAGATGAATTTACATGTGTGAAGATATAAAGCATGAATCTTGAACGATATTCATCATGATTTTGATATTTGAGTCGTGAATCCCCATTAGAAATTGTGTTTTTTTGAGAAAGTGTGTGTTATAAGTACGTTGATGTTGAATATTTGAGATATTTTGAATGATTTGACCTTTTGGTCTTAATGGAGTTGTTTTGAACTCGAGTGTGAAAGAAATCCACAACGTGGTTGATTTTAATAGATGGGAACCATGATGGCTCCCGATATATATTTATATATTACTGAAATTGTTTTGTTATGGATTGTCTTTGAAATGATCTGAGCTATGTTCGATAGAAATCTTTAGCACCGAGTGGGAGGTATAAAGCGACCTTACTTCCCTAGAACTACGTGCCCCCATAGGAGTGAGCTTGAGGCTAATTTATATAGTGATCACTAGTTTATGTGGTTTTGATATCAATAGTCCTACTCCAATGGTAAGGATAGGACGGCTCTCCCCAACGTGGGTTGTACGTTGGACTCCATGTAGCTCACATGGTTTATGTCGGTTATTGGATCTCCCAGTGTATGTGTGTTTCCATGTGTCTACGGTGAATGGTGAAGTGATTTTAAAGTGGAATTGTGAAAGTTATTCTTTTGAAAGATTTAAATGATATTTACATTATGAGAATTGATATTCTTGATGAACTGAAAGTGATTGACAAATTATATGATGACTCACATGTGTTATTGTACTTATTTCATCCTCTCATGATTACGATGATTTTCTTTGGGCTATGTGAGCCTTTCATACATCCTGCATATTTCTTATAAATATTTATGATGATGATGTTTATACAAATGCATACACCCCCATATAATCGGTTCTTTTCTATGGTACTGACCCACATCTTTGGATGTGGGCTGCATTTTCTCGAAATATAGGTTCAGGTGCTCAGTTCCAAGTTCGACACTGATTCTTCGGGCACGTTGTTCTACATCCTCTGTTGTGCTGAGTCCTCATTTTCCGAGGATGTGATGTCTGATATTGGTTTCACGAAATATTTTACATTTGATAACTGAGTATGAGTCAGTTGGGGCATGTCTCAATGGCTTGCTGGTTTTATTGATTTTCATAGAGGCTTGTCAGACTAGTATAGATGTTGGGAGTTGACTAATAAGTAGTATTTTGTTATCTTTCTGAAATTCTTTTATTCTTGGATGATGATAACTCTGTTGATATTTGAGGGTTATTTATGGAAACCCCGTTAATTTGTGTTGAACTAAATGAAAATGGCTCAAAGGGTTAACTTAGGGCTACTCGTAGCCTCAAGCAACGTGTGACGCTCCGGGACCCATTTTCTGGGGCGTTACACAATGTATAATATCTTGAAAAATATTTTCTATAGTTGTTTACCCTAATCCATAACATGTTTTACTTATTCATTAACTATCCAACCTAGATTGAAGAAAGTTAAGTCATAACCTACCTTAGAGCATAAAAATTCAAGCCTAATATCCTTCAACGTGGAATTTTTCCCTTTTGAACGAACTCAAAATCAAATAAAAACATACAAATACAACATTTACGTGTTGAAAAAAGTTAATATTACCCATAATGCCTGTATTTAAGTTTCGTCCAAAATGAGTTTGAAAAATGAGTTTGAACATAAAAGGGATAAGTAAAAGTTTTATTTTAGAAACACATTCTCAAAGTTTATAGAAGTCTACAGTTGAGAACCAAAACGAAAAATGAGTTAACAATGAGGTATAATTCAACAAAAAATATTTTTAAGTTATACTGGTAAAATTCTCAAAATTTCATTTTAAAATGAAGATTAAAGAGTGTTTTGATGATATAATTCAACAAAGTAATGAAAATAAGGTTTTGGAACTTACCCAAGCACAAATGGTGATGAAAACCTTGAAAATTGCCCAAACCCAAAACTCAAGCTCCAAAAAGGGTAAAAAAAAATCACAAAAGAAATATATATATACAGCGATGGTTGCTTTAGCGGCTAAATAATAGCTAAATAAACAAACTCAAAAGTGGTATCAGACCGATATAGGAGCTATCAAGTAAGCAATGGCTAGCCGCTAGCCGCTAATGTGGCTATCCCTTAAAACGGATGATATTTAAGTGGTCCTTGGACACTTAAGCGGATACACCAGATATCGGCTCACCATCAACTTTGCTAACTTTGCAAAGTTGTAGATTGACCCCTAGAGATTTGTTCAGAATCCCTTGAATGCAAATAAACTGTGTTACAAGACTTAAATTTGATGTTCTAAACTCAATAGCAATGTAAAATTTTTTAAAACAAAGGTCATTTTCAATAAATTATCCCTTGGGATCCCTTCAAGGAAAGTTTCACTAATTTTTCAAATATAACCCAAATCAACCTCGATATTAACCCAAAATAGCCATTTTGTATCTAATGGAACTGCCTAAATCCCCATTTTACACTCTGAAAAACAAATGTTCACCAAATTCGACTACTGGACTTTTAAAGCCCCTTAAAGCCTCAAACTCTCCCAAAACATTCCCAAATGATTTGAAAATTATGTCAACTATTCCCACACCCCAAAATCAGCATGTAGCAACTAAGAGGATGGGCAAAATATTTAATTGCATAAAAAGTAAATTTCACAAATCAGGTCAAGATATTAGGTAAACTAAACTTATCAAACATGGTCAATTCAAGATAAAGACAAATAGTAAAATATCAGCACAAATAAATTATAATAACTCTAAGCATTTTGAAATAAATAGCGAAATAGTATATCCCAAAATCTCCACACTTAACATTCGTAAGTACTGGAGGAACTCTAACACTAGATGTCATTATGGAAAAAATAAAAAAGTCCATAACATAAAAAAGATAAAAGTAAAGGACAGAGGAAGCCAAAAAAAGTCTCCACAAGATCAAGGACCATTTTGGTAACTCACGCAAGGATCTTTATTAGAAAGATGCATAAAATTATGAGTTAGTATAACCACTAGTGCTCAGTAGACATCATAGGTCAAATAAGCTCAAGCAGATACTATAATAAACATAGAATACAAGGAAACCCTTGATTTGATCTTAGGTAATTTATAAACCTAAGAGTCATAATCTTGGTATGTTTAACTTAGTTTGAGTACATTGTTATCCTAACTTAGTTAGCCTTGTTTTGAGGATATTTCGTGTTCTTTATGTGTTAATAATGATATAGATAATCAACTAAGTGCTTAAGTATGTGACTAAAATGTTTATAGGTGTTTTCAGATAAGTTTGGACTTATATTGATCATTTAGAGTCTAGACAAGAAAACTAGTTTTACTAGCTTGAGCTAGGTGGTGTTCTAGTCTATCACGATGGATTCTAATGTGTCAAATGAGTTCCTAATGGTATTATTGAGTATTGATGAGTGGAAAAACTTATCTATAGTGTTCAAAGTGTAATTTATCAAATCTAAGAGTCAAATCAATAAGCTAAGGATTAATAGGACGAGACTAGGCTTAGCTCACGTTTCTAGTTCATCATTGTGCATTGTTTGTTGTGTTGAGCTCTAATCTATGGTGTTTGATTATGTAGGATTCCTGTTGAGTTGATTATGTTGATATATTGATGATTAAAAAGTTTAAATACAAGTAGAAATAACACCAAAAGGCTTGGGATGGACGAAAAAAGTGCAAGGCCGAGTTAAACGTCAAATAGCCACTTTTCATAGAGGCAGGCGATATAGGGGTGGCACCCCCTTTACTCCTAGGGTCTAAGGCAGGAAGAGCCCCCTTTATAGTGGTTGAATAAGGTAGGCGATGCCTCAATCATTCCATGGGTCTAAAGCAGCTGGCGCCTCCCATTCCCACACGACCAATTTGCTTCCACTATAAATAGAATACTTTAAAACACATTGTAAGCAATTTGGGACGTTTTTAGAGTTGGAGAGGGGTTTCTAAATACTTGAATTAGGTTTTATTTCTCTTTACTTTAGTTTTGTTATATAATTAATTATGTATTCAATTATTTGGGTCATGATTATGTAGATTAGTGGCTAAATGCCCCCTTTTCAGGATTAAAGCCAAGAAAATGATTACTTTCATTTTGAATTAAGTTGTTTGAATTGATTATCATCTTTCGTTGTATTTTTATCCTTTTTAAACTATTTTAAGTCATATCTAACCTTAGAATACATATATTACCAACCTTGTGATCTCGGGAGGGGGAATATGAATAGAACGTGGGGATAAGTAAAGTAACATTCTTATTCTTTTATGAAATAAGGAATTTAAATTAGCATATAGGATAGGGATATAACTAGAATCCTTTATTGGTTCACATGTAGGATGATATCTTAATGCATATAATTGGATTATTACATCCCTATAATGATCTAATTGTAATGTCCAAGTAGGTAGAAGATTAGAGGTCGAGACACCATAATCATACGATAAATCCTACTAATCAAAAACAAAGATAAGAGATTTAACAAATGAAGTTCAGTGGCATAATATGATTATTCGTAGTGCTTTAACCCTAGGTTTTCATCTATTGATTGTCTCAAGTATTTACTTTATGTTACATTTACTTTAATTTCTAGTCTACAATTTCAAATACTCTTTTGGTTACAGTGCATAAATTTAATCTTAATTATTGAATTGGAATTCAATTTTTATTAAAACAAGTCTCTGAGGGATCAATATTTGGCTTTATTTAAGGCCACTATATTACTTGGTAGATGATCTGAGGTGATTTTATATACTTTTGTGTCATTATTCTAACTTATTTCGCCTTATTTTGAGAGAAATTCGTGTGGTTAACGTGTTCATATCGATATAAATAAGCATTTAAATGTCCAAGTGTTCATTTATAATGTTTTATAATGTCCAAAGTATTTATCAAACAAGTTTGTGCTTAATTTTGTAATTTAGAGTTCAACCTCGAAAACTAGTTTTACTAACTTGAGCTAGGTGTGTGTTTAGTTGATTTCGATGGATTCTAATGTGTTTAATTTATTTAAAATATTTTAATTGTGTAATTTTATGTGGATTAACTTGTTTGTAATGTGAAAATTGTAATTTAATTAAGTCAAGAGCCGAAATAATTAGTGGAAGATCATTGCGAAGTTGCCTTATATTAGCTCTAGTTTTGATTTGTCGTTGAGAATATTGTATTGTTTTGATCTTTAATATGTGGTGTATGATATTGTAGGAGACTTGGTGAGATGAATTTGGTGATATATTGATGATTTAAAGGGAAAAAAATTCATTAGAAAAACATGAGTACTATTGTTTTAGATGATTATGAATGTTATTGGCTAAAAACCCTCTTTCTAGGGTTAAAAGCCAAGAACATGAGTACTATTGTTTTAGATTAATTTCAATTAATTTTGATTATCGTATTTGGTTGTTGTTTATTCTTGTATTAATTATTGTATGGATTGATCACCCATAAAATACATATATTGTCGACCGTTTGATCTCAAGAGAGGGAATAGGGAGATAGAACATGGGAATAAACAATGTTTGGGTTTTTATTCATTTATAAAATAATGACTTGAACTTAGTGTCTAGGACAGGGATGTACATAGATGCCTTACTTGATTCAAACGTAGGATGAGATCTTTAATTCACTTAATTGGATTATTACATCCCCGCTCAATGATATAGTTGTAATGTCCAAAATAGGTAAAAAATTAGAGGTCGAGAGACCATGATAATACAATTAACCCTACGACTCAACAACCAAGATAAGCAACTTAACAAATGAAATTCAACAACATAGTATGATTGTTTGGAGTGCTTTAACCCTGGGTTTTACTCCATTGATTGGTCCAAGACTTTATTTTATGAATTATTTATTTTATTTTTAATTTACAAAATTACAAACTCTCTTTTTGGTTACTTTTGCATCAAATTAATCTTCGAAGTTAAACTAGAATTAAATCGTTGTTAAATCAAGTCTCCGTGGGATTGATACTTGGCTTTCATTAGGCCACTTTACTACTTGATAAGACCACGTACACTTGTATGTGCTCTTGGGCGTTATCCAGTTTTTGGTGCCATTGCTGGGGACTTGTATTTGGTCAATTGTTTATTTTAGTTTTACTTGTAGATTTATTTGGTGTTTTTATGCTTGGTCTTGATTTTTTGATTGCAGGAAATAGGTTTTAAGGTTAGGAAGCTGGCAAGGGATAGGGATTTGGTTAAACCAAAACTCAAACTTGAACAACACTTCTATCAACAAAGGAGACATGCAATTCATCTTCCCCAATTTTTGCAGATAGAAGAAGACCAAGTAGATCTTACTATAATGGCTACAGAACAACAAGCACGTAGGACAATTAGGGAAGTGACAGTCCCACTTCTGATGAAATTAACTTCCCCAATTCAAAGATCGGCTACTGGGGGTAATTTTTAGTTAAAGCACAATATGGTGCAACTTCTCATCAGTAGTGGACAGTTTGTAGGGCTATCACACGAGAATCGACAAGTCCACTTACAGACTTTCATTGAGCTTACAGGCACATTCATTCCGACTAGGGTTAGTACAGATTAGTGAGGCTGATACTGTTTCCCCATTCACTTTTGGGGAAAGCTAAAAGGTGGTTGAATACGAAGCCGGCCAATTCAATCACATAATGGGATGACTTAGCTAGAAAGTTCCTTATCAGATTCTTTTCATTAGGAAAGACTGCGAGACTTCGCAGTGAGATAGTGAGCTTTAAACAAAAACCTGATGAAAACCTTTATCATGCTTGGAAAAGTTTCAAGGCTCTACTTTAGGATTGTCCACATCACCAATAATCTAATGAGATACTTGCTCATACTTTTGTAGAAGCTCTTGAACACAATATGAAGATTTTGATATATTCAGCCTTTGGTGGTCAAGCACTAAAGTTGACTTATGATGAACTATACACATTGTTGAACTACATAGCACAAGGAAATCCAGAGTAACATTCAGGTTCAAGAAGTTCCGCAAAAATAATTGTGGGTGTATTGAAGGTGGACTAATTCACAGCCTTATCAGCACAGGTTTTTGCATGACAGAATTTGATCAGCACTCAGTTCAGCAGTATGAAATTAGGAGAAGCACAACCTGCAGCCACAATTAATGCTATCCAACAAGACACAGGTTGGTGTGAGATCTGTGGAAATAATGGCCATTCAGCGGCTATGTGTGCCTCTAATCCAGAATCAGTGATTTGTATGGGCAATACTCAAAGGCCAAATTATGATAATGCCTACAACATGAAGTGATAGACTTAGCCTTGGAATGCACAACAACAATAAATTCCATAGCCACAGGCCCAAACTAATCAGTCAACTAGCAATATGGAGGAGATGATAAAACAACTCTTAGCTAATCAGACACAGTTTGGTGCGGACTTCAAAAATTTGCAAGTGGATCAGAGAAGCTTAGAGTTAAAAATTAGGAAATTACAATAAGCATTACATAGTAGGCCACTAGGTGGTTTACCAGTAGATAAAGAAAATCCAAAGCAGGTTATGGAAATCACCTTGAGGAGTGGTAAAGAGCTTCAAGAAGAACCTCCAAAGGCAACTAAAGAGGTAGATGCTAATGTGGTGACCCAATAGGTGAATGAAGAAGTTGCTAAAAAATAAAGGAAGTCTAAGTATTTGAAAGAAAAAGTTGTTGTACCAAAAGTGAAAAAGAGACTTCCACTACCCTTCCCTCAGAGGTAAATTAAAGCAAAAAAGGACACAATGTTCAAGAAGTTCTCTGATACATTTAGAGAGTTGTATATTAATTTACCTTTGCTAGATATTTTGCAGAGTATACCCAAGTACGCAAAGTAATTAAGGGATGTGGTGACAAATAAGGTGAAATTGTAGGATGTGGGACCTATAACACTCACTGAAGAGTGTAGCACTGTGATGACACAGAAGATCCCCAAAATTTGAGAGATCAGGAGAGGTTTGCTATCCCTATTCAAATTGGGAGCAAAGTGGTCCATGCACTGAGTTACTTAGGGGCAAGCATAAATTTGATGCCCCTATCTCTATTTAAAATATTAGGCTTGGGAGAGCCTAGATCGACCACCATGGTATTTCAGCTGGCAGATGGGTCATTTATATATCTGGATGGAATAATTGAGGATGTCCTCAGAAAGGTTGGTCAATTCATTATACCTGCTGACTTTATTGTTCTTGATTTTAAGGCAGATGGACAGGTACCAATCATCTTGGGGCATCCATTCTTATCAACTGAAGGGGCCTTGATTGATGTTAAAGAAAGCATGCTCAAAATGAGGGTAGATGATAAAGAGGTGGTATTTGATGTCTACAAAACACCCATCATAAATTCCCAAATTAAAGATTTATGTGTGATTAATGCTATTAAAAGGGAAAAGTGTAGGGTGTTTAATCCACCAAAGACCTCTTCATATTACTTGATTGAGAGGCCCAAGTTGAATCCACCGTTTCCCAATATGATGAAGGTTGAAGTTAAAAAAGATGTTGACATTAAGAGTGCAAACTCAAGAGGTCAGAAATGAATGAAAAATGGCTCCCAAAATAGAGTAAAAGGGTGAAGGAATATGGTTTAGTTGAGTTGGCTTGTGCCGTGATACTAAATCAGGAGCTGTGTAAGAGGAAATCCAAGTTAATTAGGTATGTTTTCTTTTTAGTTTTTTTATTTTTACTTTATGCAGTTTTGTTTTTGGTTGAGTCAAAGGTTAATAAGAAGTCTGAGTACCATAAACCTGATCTTGAAGCATGGCGAAGACTGAGTTTAGGGTCCCACAGACCTTCTTTATATGTGAAGATGCTACTAGCAAGGCCTAGAGGCCTCAGAGAGTATTTCTATCTCTTACCTTTAAATTCACTTTGGGGACAAAGTAGATTTTTAAGTTTGGGGTGGGAAAATTCCCAAATTTTGGCTCAATTTAATTTTTTTTGTGTAAGATATTCTTATTGGAGATATTTTTGAATGCATGCTGCAAGTAATTTGGGTTTAAAAGCATGTTGATTGAGAGAATTTCTATTTTTGAAACTCTTAGGCTTATGTTTATGACTCTTGTACTTGTTGTCTTAAAATTGAATTTACGCTATTATTTGGTTGAGATTCTATGATGATCCTATTGAGTTGAGCATGTGCCATGTGCATGTGATATTTTTGTATATTCCTTGTTACATGTAATGTCTAGAACTTGCCCGGTGTGTGTGCAAAGAAAAATAAAGAATGTGAGTTTAGGAGATGATATTGGCATTTCTTTGATATCCTTGTTTTATACCTTCTATTTGTCCTACCCTTTGTGCATTATCCCAGTAAACCCTATTGAGCCTTTAGCTTATTTTGTTTGGTAGCCTCATATGTAGACCAATTCCTTCTTTGATAGACCTTAATTTGATCCAAAAATCTCCTAAGTGCTTTAATGAAAAATTAATTGAGCAAGAGGTTTGAGAATTAGAAGAAAAGGTGAATTTAATGCCCCAAGGTAATAGTTATTGGTGTTGATAGTTGATGTGTGGTGGATTTGTGTGATATAATTCATGATAGAAATATTTCCATGGTTGTTTAAAAAAGAGAAAAATTGATTCAAGTGGTAGAAATTATACGTCCACCAAGTGTTTGTGAAAATGCTTAAAAGAGATGGGGCAAAAACAAAAGGTATGGGTGGACGAAAAAGTGTAATTTGGCTATTGGAGATTGGTTTTAAATTCATAATGTAGTGTATTAAAGTGCTTAGAGAGGTTAGTCACTATTTCCAAATAGTTTATACCCATCCTATAGCCTACATTACAACCCAAAAAAGACCTATTTAATCCTAAGTTCATCATTCTGATATTAATGGAGCATTACACTAAGGGCTAGCCTATGGGTCATTGTGTGTAACTTGTGAATTCCTTATGAGAGAGAGCGTAATTTGATCCTTGTACCCATTACGTTATAAATTGCATTATTGTGAGTAATTATGGGTATCTCTCTTGTTGTGAGGGGCATATGTTTGATAAGTATGGTGATTTGTATGACTTCCTTAATTGAATGATAAGAATGTGTTTTCCAACTAGGTGAGTCAATTCTTGAGGCTAGGATATTTTGGAGTAGTGTTCATGAGCTATCAATTGTGTAAATAACGTTCTTTGTGTAGAAACTTGCATTCCGTGTAGTCATTGTAGTACTAGCGTAAGTGTCTTTGTTTTAGTAGAAGTATAGTGTCACCTTAGATTTTTATTCTTAGAGTGAAGATTTTTTCAAGGAAGAACAAGAGTTTAAGTGTGGGGTAATTATCTGAGGTGGTTTTATATACTTTGGTATCATTATTCTAGCTTATTTTGCCTTATTTTGAGAGTAATTTATGGGATTAATGTGTTAATATTGATATAAATAAGCATTTGATTGTCCAACGACATGATTACAATGGTCCAATTATTCTCCAAACAATTTTTTATTTAATTGAGTCATTTAGCATTTAACCGAGACAACTAGTCTTACTAGCTTGAGCTAGGTGTGTGTCTTGTTGGCTTCGTGGGATTCTAATGTGTTTAATTTGTTTCAAATATTTTAAATGTGTAATTATGAGTGTAATAACTTGTTTGTAAGGTACAAAATTTAAATTGATTAAGTTAAGAGTCGGAATATAAAGTTAAAGATAAATGCGAGTTAGCCTAGTCTTAGCTTGTGTTTTTGATTTATCGTCATAGATATTGTGTTGTTGAGATCTCTAATTCGTGGTGTGTGATGTTTTAGGAAGATTTTTGAGCTGAATAAGGTGATATATTAATGATATAATGTCTAGAAATCCATGGAAAATACACCATGATACAAGGGATGAAGATGGGACGATAAAGACAACCAAAATTTTGAACACAACTTACAGTGTGTTAGTGCGATGAGCGTGCATCGCATGCTCCAGTTCAATGCTCCAATTCCTTATAAAATTAAAGAAGATGCAATTCTAGTTTCTGCGTGCGATTAGCGTGTGTCTCACCCTCCATTTTGGTGAACTAATGCGTGCGACACATGATTAATCCCACCAATTCAATATTTACAATTACAATTGTACAAAGTTTGAGGTGTCTTGGTGGGAATATTTTATGGGATATTTTGCATTTATTAACCTAACAAGGATTAGGATTAAGTATATTGTATATATATACACTATTAGGCAGCAAAGCACTAAAAAGATAGATTGGACAAGTCAAATTTAGTTAAGGCTAGGACACATGGACACGTTGCAATATTGAAGCGGTGATGTTATTAACGTAGAGGCTGCTACCATTTTTAGGTTGAATATTTTTTAATTAGCTTTTAATTATCATATCATGTATTCAATTATTTGGATCGTGATTATGAATATTATCTACTAAAAATCCTTTTTTCGGGGTTAAAAGCCAAGAACATGAGTATTATTGTTTTGGATTAATTTCGATTAATTTTGCTTATCATATTTGATTGTTTGTTTAATATTGTTTTAATTATTTTATGGATTGATTATCCGTAAAATACATATATTGTAAACCTTCTAATCTCAGGAGAGGGAATAGGGAGATAGAACATGGGAATAACAAAGTTTGAGTTTTTATTCTTTTATAAAATGAAGAATTGAACTTAGTGTCTAGGACAGGAATGTACTTAGATGCCTTACTTGATTCAAACGTAGGATGTGAGCCTTAATTCACACAATTAGATTATAACATCCCCGCTCAACGATGTAGCTATAATGTCCAAATTAGGTAAAAGATTAGAGGTCGAGAGACCACGATCATGCAATTAAACTTATGACTCAACAATCAAGATAAGAAAGTTAACGAATGAAATTCAACAACATAGTATGATTGTTCGGAGTGCTTTAACCCTGGGTTTTACTCCATCGATTGTTTCAAGACTTTATTTTATGAATTATTTACTTTATTTTTAATTTATAAAATTACAAACTCTCTTTTTGGTTACTTTTGCATCAAATTAATCGTCGAAGTTAACCTAAAATTAAATCATTGTTAAATCAAGTCCCCATGGGATCGATACTTGTCTTTCATTAGGCCACTTTACTACTTGATAAGACCACATACACTTGCGTGTGCGCTTGAGCTCTATCAGCTTCTAGACTAGTCGTGGTTTTAAGGTACAAGATGCCCAATCTCAGGCTAGTGGGGCTCAGTTAGATCCATATTATCCCCCTTGCTTTTTTTATGGATAGTTGCACCATGGGTTTTGTGATAAGAGGAGAAATAAGTATTTCAGATGTGGATAGCTTAGTCATATTCAAAGGAACTATTCTTCAGACGACGTTGCTACTGGCGATAATAAGGTTTCGATTGCTACTTCTTCAGCTCTGTTACCAAAGGGTTCCACCCCTGAGATCGGTACTAGCCTAAATTATCTTTATGCTCTAGCCTCCTATCAGGATTTTGAGGTGTCCCCTGATGTTGTTATTGCTATGTTACAACTTTTATCCCATGATGAGTATTGTTTGATGCATTCGGGGTCCACTCTTCCTTATATAACCCCTTTTATGGCTATTCATGTTGGTTTTGGTCCTAAGTGTATTCTTGAGCCCTTTTCTATTTCTACACTAGTGGATGATTCTATTATAGCTGGAGAAGTTTATAGAGGTTGTGTGGTATCTATCTTTGGTAGGGAGACCTTGGTTGATTTGATAGAGTTAGATAGGTTGATTTTGATGAAATATTGGCGATGGATTGACTCCATTCATGCTATGCATCTCATGATGTAGAACCCAAAGGGTCAATTTCCAATTCCCAAATGAACTACTGATTGAGTGGGAAGGGTGTTCCCTAGTGCCTAAAGAAAGATTTATTTCTTATCTAAGATCCAAGAAATTGATTTTCAAGGGGTGCCTATATCATTTAGTTTGGGTTAAAGATTCTAATTTCGAGGGCCCTTCTTTACAATCTGTCCTTGTGGTCAATGAGTTTCCCCTAGTGTTTCCTGATGATATTCCTGGTGTTCCTCTGAATAGGGAATGACTTTGGGATTGATATTCTACTGGATACCTATTCTATATCTATCCCTCCGAATTGAATGGCTCCAACAGAGTTGAAGGAGCTTAAGGAGCAGTTGATAAATCTCCTTGGTAAGGATTTTAATCACCCTATTGTGTCTCTATGGGGTGCTCCTATTCTTTTCGTGCATAAGAAGGATGGTTCCCTTCGAATTTGTATATAGTAAAGAATAAGTATCCTCTTCCCAAAATAGATGATTTCTTTGACCATGTTCGCAATAAATTTCGTGGTGGTAAAAATTAACTGCAAGAAAAGATAAATAAAATAAAAAATAGTAATTTTTATTAATGAATTTTGTGAGTACAATTCCGTGACTCTCTTGATTCTTCTCTCCTTAACATAGAAATGATCCGAGGGCCTTCAGTAGCGTGTTTCTCAAATCGTTGGATGATTTGGACTCCTACAGACATATTTCAATCATCGTAAATATTGGAAAGTATTTTTGTCGCTTTGGAATAATCTCCGGAAGAACTCCGTTGATTGCTCGTTGCAATAGTCAATGCAAATGTTCCCAATGCTTGTCAAAGTCCTCTTTTTAGACTCTCCCCTTTGTGAATATTATGTTACCCCCTATTTATAGTTGTAGGGAGCAGACCTGGTTTCTTATGATTGGCCAAAATATGTCACTTTAACACTTGGCAATTTTTGGCTGCTTCTTACATTTGAATTATATTTCCACATTATTTGGACATGTGGCATTACCTTGTTTGTATTTTAATTTTATAGGGATGCCAAGTCACCCTGGCACGTGGCATGGGTTTGGGTTCCAAAGTGTAATGGACCTTAGGCTTGAATTTAATAAAATGGACTAATTCATTTGTAGGGCCTAAATTAGTTAATCAACCCAAATGATCATGAATTAAACTCAAATTTTATATGTATTTAACCTGTTGAATTTATATGTCTACAAATTCCCCTTACTTCAGAGACTTGTTGACGTGTAGGCTTGCGTAAATTTGGCGATGAGATTTGAAGTATCAATGAATGTATATTCATTCTTTTTATACTTTAAAGGTACTTGTTTCTTGTTGGTGCCTTCTAAATAGAGTACCACTCGTGAGTGGTCTAAAATTTCTGCCACATATTTTCACATAACGAAAGGTCTTTTCTTGCTTAAGCATGAAATAAATGACCCTTAATAGTTGTTCAAATCATTACACACTAGACAATATTGAGGCCCCTTCATATGGATTTGAAATAGGACCATATTGAGTAAATCCTTAAATTAATACCCCTTGCATGTTAGTAAAGATTCTTGAATTGAACTTTTGAACCAAGCGAATTTTAACTTTCCTTTGGTGTTCAGGAAGAATCAAAATTTTTCAAAGAAATCTTTCAAAAATGTTAATTTTCTTTTAGCTACTTGGAAACTTGAAATTCCCAGGGATTTTTTCTTCCAATCTTCCTTATATACGAAATTGAGATTTTCACCAGAACATCTATATAAGGTTTTTCGTTGTAGAGAAAATTCATCAAAGCACTCGATATCCACAAATAAAAGTGTTCGATTGTCAGACTGTGAAGCTGTGACCTTGGCTGATACGATTGTATACACAAACTGCTCCTCAACTGTAACTTCCATAGTAGCCTGTTGCCTCTTGCTCGCTCAAATTTGGAAGATTGTAATAAAAAATACGCGATGCAATCGCAAGCTACTCATTTTTTTAATAAGTAACAACAGGGATTTGTAACTTAACCAAATTTTACAATTATGTTTATTGCAACCGGAAAAAAGAAATAGCAACTAAAAAAGAATTTATGGCCAAATTTAACCTGTGTTGCTATAGTTAATTTTATTCTTGTCAAAATAGCTCGATGGACCCTCGTAGTATGTCTGTTTTGTAATGTGGATACTCTTACTTACATGTTTGTCATTTGGACCCTTGAATCCACTAAAAAGCAATATTTTAAACATTTTTTTGGTGAGTGAAACACACTCGCCCCACGTCAGCGGCGATATCATCTTCCATATTATTTTTATATATAAAAAATCTTAAATTTTAAAATAAATAAATAAATAAATAAAAAGAAAACAACCCCCTTCCTCTTGTTCCCTCTCTCTTCCCCTTTTCCTTTTTTTCCCATTTTTTGTTCTCCCTCTCTCTTCTTTCTTCTTCTTCTTTTTCTACTCTCTCTTTCCCTTCTTCTTTTCCTTATAAACCTTCATTTTAACAACCTTCCCATTTTTACACTTGCTTACATATTGTTCATAAAATTCATTCCAAATAGCTTAAATGTTTTTTATTTGACTTAAATTTTCAATTACAAGTTAGTAAATACAAATCCAATGAACCCCAATCAAGAGTTTGAATTAATTTCACAAATTTTCATGATCCATTTGTTATTTTTCAAGATTTATTAAGCTTGTTAATGGATCTCATTGTTGTTACTTTCGAAAGATAGGTCTGGTGCGTTGTTTGTGTAGGGTAGGGAAAACACAGAGGGAAGGGGGAGTCTGTATGATGCCTTGGCGGGGGAGGACTGGGTGGGGTACTTTAATGGCGGCTGGTTTTAACTATAAAAACAACATTGGAGCTGCAAGTTTAAGGGCGATGGCAACGTTGGTGCGGGGAGGACGATTGGAGGGTTGGGGTGGGAGGGAGAGGGGGAGGGTAGTCTTAGGGTGGGTGTTTTTTTTTTTTTAAAATTGTTTTAATGTAAAAATGGCCAAACAATAATGCTCACTCTCCTTCATGTGCATGTAGTCATGCGTTCCATCCTACTCATCCAATTTTGTGCCACATAAGCTTGGTCAACGGTCAGAGGGGTTTAAAATATTACGTTTTATTGAGTTGAAGGGTCCAGATGACAAATGTATAAGCAGGAGTATCCACTTTACAAAACAGACTAAGTATAAGAGTCCACCCAGCTATTTTGCCTTTTTTAGTTAACACTCAACTTTAGGTTCTCTTGTTTCCCAACTTGTGTGTCCATAACGGTTAATCTCTATTTTTTTCTTAATCCTCAGGAATGATGTAGGGTGCTCTTGGTCCCCAACAATGACTTGTTTCAATGACTGTGAAACTCCATACCCTTGCCTTGAGATCGTTGAAAGCAAACCAAATTCACATTCCAAATCCCTCACTTTAAAAGTTCATCCTCTGGTGATTGGTGCCTTCCCGCTTGTTAAAAATCCGTTGGAAACTTTCCTCTATCTCACAAAATGGTCAACAACAGAAACTAAGGACGTCATGGACACCTTTTTGGGCAAAATTACGACTAAAAAAGTTCTTCTTTTGAAGTCTTCTACGTATCAAAATGTTGTTGTTGCCAGCTCTCCAAGACGCAATGGGAGCCTTAGTAGTTGGCGTGTTCCACCCTCCAAATTTTGTGAGGTTCGATATACATCTGGCTTTTGGGAGTAGATAGAAAACATTCTTTCCCATAATAAGGAGAAGTTGGAGCGCAACAAGACTTATGATGTCGTCTTTGCTTCATTGTTCATGTATGACCATAACGAGAATGTGCTCAGGCCTTCTGTGGGAATTGGCGTCCATCCACCAACATAGTTTCTACTTTTATTGGAGAGCTGTCCATATCTTTATGGGACTTGACAAATACCGGACGCCTTCATATTCATTGGTCATTTTATGATAAAGTTATTCCCTCGGTTAAGAAGTTGACATATGTGGATGATAGAGGAAAGCCTTTTCTACCTAGAAGCTACTCATACTTATTTTCGGCATTCTACCGGCTTACAAAAAGTGTCATTGATGATGTCTCTTTTCTTGATTGGACTAATTTCTGGTTTCGATGACCAAGAAAATATGTTGAGCCTTCACAGATATAAAAAAATTGAATAAAGACAAGGATGAATCATGACCCGTTGGGGAATATTAACATGAATTTTTTATCATAAACTGAGGAAGAGAATTCCCTTTTTGTCAAGTTAGGCATGGAAAATCACTCAGAGATGAAACTTATTTGGTGGCTTTCCTTGTGTGTTGGCTCTATAAATTTTTACTCCCCAACAAGAAGTCTGGTTGTATTCATGCTAGCCTCTTCAAAGTAACAATCTTGATGGCTCATGGAGAAAATTTTTCTTTAGCGATCCCAGTTCTTGCAAGCATATATTGCGGACTTAGGGAGATCTCTACTTCTTCAAACTTGGGGTCCTGCCATGTAATTTTTCTCATCCATTATGTGTATGGATAGATAGGTGAGTCTTTTGAAACTTATTAGCATGTAAACCATTCGCAATGTGGGGTGCAAATGCGGATAATTTCAGGAGAAAAGATGGCAAAACAATTTGACCTTGTTAATGCTCACAAGTTATTTCAATAAGTCAATGTAAAGAAGCTTCCTCATTTGGCCTTGCTATAGGGAAAAGATGTACAAATTGATGATAGCATCAAACTGTCCAATTCTTAGAGTGACTTCATCATAGGACTTTATTTAAGTTTTGTCCCTTTGAGGCATGATAATGATCTGATCGGGGAGCCTTATAATCCTCATCGATTTTGTCACCAATTTGGATTTTGTCAAGCTGTTCCCATCATTCTGATAAAGCATCATTTTGATGGTTCGGTACTAGCTTTTGTTCAACTTTAGGATTCTTGTGTTTGTCTTGGGAGTTTGTCAAAACTTAATATACCAATGTGTTCATTAGACAATTGAACTTTTATGACTCGAGAGTACTCGAATTTGTGGCCAGCCTATTGAGAGACCGTGTTAAGACGAAGTACCCACATTATTTTAAGAGATTCGGAGAAAAATGATGCTCCCTCATCAACCAAAGGAGACCAACTTCAGCTGGATGATCAAGACAAGCTTTCTCTCTCTTCAAAGTCCTACGTGGTAATGGGTAATCCTACTTAATCTGTCGAAGTCATTCCTAAATCTAAAAATTAAAAGGGAAAGGATAAACATATGGATAAAATATTAAAAATCCCCTCATCGGCCGCCAAGGTAGTGACCATCTCCACTTTCGAAGTGATCAATATTATCCACAAAAGAAATAAATCTTCCAGCCCGTTGGATAAAGTTGTTGAAAAGTCACTAGATATTTGTGCCATTTTGCAGTGATACATCCAGACCACCTATTTCACTCAATGGAGCTATTATTGATAGTGTCGTCTCTAGTTCAAATGAAAGTAATGCTATCCAAGAACCATACTGAAAATGTTTGAAGAAAAAGCATAAGGACTTAAGCGATCAATATTGTGAGGTTTTTTATTTTGATTCCATCAGTATTGACACCGCTATATTTGAAAAGGGTCCCACCGGTTTAACAATGCCTTTGGCTGATTTGGCACATCAGGTAATAATTACTTCTTTAATATCATAACTTGCCTCTTTCTCGATATTAACTTCTTTTTTTTTAATTGGGTCTTATGGACATTTCCAGTAATATATTTGGTGAGGATTGTGTTATAAGCCCGAATCCTTCAAGGGTGTTGAAGAGTCCCAATCTTTCTCTTAATAATGTGATGACTCAATCTACATGTAAGGATCGATTGACAAAGTTGTCAAAAAATGTTGAATCTTTTCAAAATGTTCCAACAAATGATTTGGTGGATAAAGCAAATGATAATAGACCTTCAAATATCCCTAAGGATTTGGTTTGGCCATTACAATGGATTGCCCTAAATTTTGAACCACAAAAGGCTATTTCGGCATTCAAATTGTCCTACGTTTCTGGATTATGGCATACCTTGTGTGAATGTATTACACAATTCTCTTTTGAATCATCAGATAACCTCAAAGAGTAGGAGAAAGGAGATTCTCTAATTCTTAAAGGTCTATGGGAGGTCAACGTTGTCGACCTATCTTCTTTGGAGGTTCTACTTGCAGACTTTTTTAAGAAGCATAGAGATTATGATGTTGGAAAATTGTCTAGTTCCCAAAAGATAACTAGAGATTCTCATCAAGAATTGCTTTTGTTTTGTAATAACGTCTTCATGATGCAAATGAAGACAAAGTCAAGATGGAAAAGCATTTGAAAGATCTTCAAAAAGTCCTTGAGACAGCTGAAAAAGAGTTAAAAGCCTAGACGTCAAAGAAGAAGAAGAAAATCATTTTGCTTATTGAAGAGCATCAAAATAAATTGTCAAAAAATTAGGAAAGTGTCACCAACATTGAAGGAGCGATTCATTCCCTTGAGAAAATCAGCCCACTGTCGGAAACAGAAACCAATGAACTTGCTAAGCTAAAGAAAATCGTTGTGACAAGTCGCCTTCAGATTCTTGGCCAAAAGCTTTTCCCTTAATTTTTTTTTGGTTAAGAATGTTCTCTTTTCCCTTTTAAGTTTTACTTTGGATCTTATCATGATGTATTTATAGTCTTTCTTGGAGCAATAAAAGTGACATTTTTATTTTAATGTCTCTCATTCTATGTAGTTTGTTTTTTTAAATTTGACACACCAACATATTTTTCATTTGCCTTCCCGAACCATATCCTTTGACATTTGTGACATGAGATAAATAATTCAAAATTATGAGTCACTTATGTCGTTGCAACAGGAATTCTCAAAACTACAATGCGCATGAAATTCATGACCAAAATATTTTTACACTTGCATAAATCTTTTATAAAAAGCTTTGCTCGAACTCCGTGTCACCCAATTTTTTTAGCTTTGAGTGACTATCATAAAAAAATCATAACTCAAACTAGGAGTGTCGAAATCACAAAATTCTTATTTTAATGGAAAGCTACTCATGTAACTATAATGTATGTAAAAATAATGGACAGAAGTTCTCCAAATTTGCCCAGGCATCCTTCCGAAATCAATCTTTCAGTTTTGTTTCATCACTTTTTATTTGTTTTGTGCAGCCTCATGAAAATTCTCATTTCTTGACTTAGGAACATCAAAATCATGAGATGTTTTTTGCGTTGAAAACTAGAATCGTAGAGATACGTCCCACGTGGGAATCATAATCAGATTCCACCCAAATCGTCCTAGATATTTCCCCAAAACCGCTCTTCTAATCTTGGTTCACTAGTTTTATTAGCTTTGCACAACGTCACGAAAAATTCAATATTTTGATGTGGGAATAACAAAATTAGGTGTTGTTTCTTAAGTTGAAAAATAGACTCGTAGAGATACATATCACATGGGAATAGCAATTATATTGCATCCAAATCATCCCAGATATTTCTCCAAAACCGATCTTCTAATCTTGGTTCACTAGTTTTATCATATTTACACAGCGTCACACTAAATTTCGTATCTCAATGTAGGGGCATCGGAATCAGGTGCCATTTTTTTTATTGGAAAGTAGACTCACAGATCTACAAAATACATAAAAACCACACTTAATTCCTTTACATATTTATACTAATCATCAGCAAAGTCATCTTAGTTTGGAATCTTATGGCCTATTTTGCAACTTTGAGCAGCTATGATAGAAAAATTCATAAATTGGCATAGGTGCTTTCAAATCATTAGCGATATTTTTTGTTGCAGAGAATTCTCTAGGATCTACCACATATATAAAAATGATGGTGAACACCCACATAGATTTATACAGATATATTATCGAAATCCTCTTTCCCGTGGTGGTCTCTTCACCTTTGCACATCTACGGTAAACTTAGCAGAGGAATGTGTATCCTCATATGATATATATGTCAATTCAAAGTGTTATTACTATGCTTAAGTAATGACATAAATTTTCCTCTTTTTTTAACTCATATGACTAAACTTAGAGTAAAAATACTCTAAGCTGCCTACGTACCTCGGAAGGATCAAGTCATAATGTAGTTCAAGAATGATGAGTTAATTTTTTTTTTAATATTTTTATCCTTTTTTTAGAAAGCCATTCACAGTTTAGACTAATACAGTCCAGGAGTGACATACAATTTAAGCTCGTGCCCTAAGGAGCGTAGGCAACCTTCATGGAAAGTACTATTTCAGGAATTTACCATTGATGGGACCAACTCTTACACCATCTTGATCGACAATCTAATAAGAGCCACTTGAATAAGCTTCTTTCACTACATATGGCCCATCCCATTTTGATGTAAACATGTCACCCATACGTTTATTGAGGATTATGGGTCTTCGAACTGCTAAGACCAAGTCACCTACTTGAAATAATTTTGGTTGCACGCTTTTGTTGAAGGCTCTAGCAAGTCGAGCTTGATAACACTCCAACCTTTGTTGCATTTCTAATCTCTTCTCGTCTAATGCCTCCAACTCCGATAGACGAAGTGGAGCATTATGTTAAGTTGTAAGCCCTTCTTGAATCGCAACTCTCAATGATGGAATTTGTTGCTCTAATGGAAGGACTACCTCTATGCCATACACCAATGAATACGGAGTTGCTTGCATTGCATTTCTGAAGGTTGTACGATATGCCCACAAAGATTCATTGATCCTCTTATGCCAATCCTTTTTATTTTTTACAACAACTTTCTTCAATAGGTTACCAAGTGTCTTGTTAAAATCTTCGGCAAAACCATTGTCTTGTGCATTGTACATTGAATACTTGTTCTACTTAAAATTGAACTTGTCACACAAAGTCTTCATGAGTTTATTATTCAAGGGCGTTCCATTTTTTGTAACTATGCATCTTGATATGCCATACCTCAAAATTATGTTTGATAAAATCAACAATATTTTTCTTTTTCACTTTTTTAATGGTACATCTTTAGCCCATTTTGAGAAATAGTCAGTAGCAGCTAAGAAGTACATTTTCCCTTTGACGACTTTGGAAGAGGTCCAACAACATTAAGTCCCAAGAAATTAAAAGGTCATGAGGCTACAGTTGGATGAAGAGGCTCTGGAGACTGATGGATGTAATTAACATAGAGTTTACATGCTTGACACTTTTTGGCATGCTCTAGACAATCCACCACCATTGTTGGCTAATAGTAGCCCATCTTTTTGATGTAGAAATAAAGTTTAGGCCCTGATTGGTATGCCCCACACGTCCTGGAATATGCTTCCTCCATTATCTGTTAAGCTTCTTCTTTATCAAGGCATCGTAGGAATAATACCTCGTAAGAACGACGAAATAATATCCCCTCATGAAAGATGAATCATGGTGCCCTTCTCTTAATGTCTATTTTTTCATGGGTCCTCAGGTTGCCTTCCATGCTGGAGATACTCAATTAGTGGTTTCATCCAACCATATTCTTCCACCACTCAAACAAATGTATGATGGGTTTCATCTATTTGAAGATTGAGACAACCAGGAATAACCCATCAATGACATACTTGCATCTTTGTTGACTTATTATCTTCGAGTGCCAGCATTATGTCTAAGTTAGCCAGAGCATATGCCATGCAATTTTGTTCTCTTGGGACGTGGTGTAGGAATACCTGATCAAACCTTTCAAGTAAAACAATGGCATATTGGTGATATGGAAAAACATCTTCCTTTTTCACCAGGTAACTTCCCAAAAGTTGGTTTATGATCAACTTGGAATCACCATAGATATCCAATTGTGGAATCTTCATATCTGATTCCATTTCAAGGCCAATAATTAAAGCTTAGTACTCTGCAACATTATTGGAACATGTTTCACCCAAAACAAATAAGAATGGAAAGATTAATCTTTCTGGTATATCAGCACAACGTCTGCTCCTTCACTATCTCGATGTGTAGATCTATCAAAGAGCATTTTATAGGGTGGGAGTTCTTCAGTAAATAGTACATCTTTATCAGGAAACTCACCTGAAACCTCCTATTCCACCAATAAAGGGTGATCAGCAAGGAAATCGGCAAGTGATTTCCCCTTCACAACCTTTTGAGGTGTGTATATGATCTCATATTGGTTAAAAAATATAGACCATCTTGCTATACGCACTGAGAGAACTGACCGTCTCATTACAAACTTTACCGGATCAGCCCGAGAAATTAGCTTGATAGTCTATGCTTCAAAATAATGCCTCAATTTGTTTATTGCATAAAGCAAAGATAAGCACAAATTTTCAATGGACATAAGATTTAAATCATCTTCTATCAAGGTTTGACTTAGTTAGCACAACGTCTGTTACTTCTTATTTTCATTCTCCTGAGTAAGAAGTGCTCTAAGTGATCACTCTTAGGATGCAATGTAGAGTATCAACGACCTTCCAGGAGTTGGTGCCCCTAATACAGGTGGATTAAACAAGTATATTTTGATGCTTTAAAAAGAATTTTAACAAGATTGGTCCTACTGGAAAGGTGCATCTTTTTTTATTAGATGGTTGAAGGGTTAACACCTTCTAGCCAAGTTAGAGAGGAACCTCCTAATGAATGCCAAATTTCCTTATAGACTACATAGGTCTCTCAAGTTTTTTGGCTCAGGTACTTTTTAATGGCGTAAATCATTGTGGGATCAACTTCAATTCCACGATGAAGCGTGATAAAGCCAAGAAACTTTCTCGAAGTAACCCTAAAAATAATGCAAAGGTTTTCAAAATGGTTGTCCCTGTACTTTGTCTTTACCACCAAGATATCGACGTAACATTCCAATCTCTTACGTAACATATCATCAAAAATATTTTGCATTGTATGTTGGTAGGTTGCACCAACATTCTTTAGACCAAAAGGCATAACCTTGTAACAATATATCCATTTGGAGTTCGGAATGTAGTTCATTCTTTGTCCTTTTGAGACATTCTGATTTGATTATATTCGGAAGACCATCCATAAATTTCATAGCTTCATGTCTAGTTGTTACGTCAACCATAAGCTCTATGGTCAGTATCAGGACATTATCTTTTGGACATGCCTTATTCAAGTCTCCAAAATCAATGCGTACACATATTTGACTGTTCTTCTTCTTAATAAGGACAATGTTTGAGATCCATGATGAGTACTTCACTTGTTGGATAAATTTGGCTACGATAAGCTTATTGACCTCTGCTTTAATTTATGTTACTAACTCGGGATGAAACACTTATTGTGACTGTTTTATAGGATGTGAACCTCTTCTGATCCCCAAATAATGAATAGCTACCCTAGGACTAAGGCCTGGAATTTCTTGGTATGACTAGGAAAAGACATCTTTGTACTCAACTAATAACTTAAAGTAGTCACTTTCTTCTTACGGTGTAAGAAGCGCACTAATGAATGTTGGGCGCAGATCTTTTAAAGTGCCTAGATTAAGTTCTTGAGTTCATCTATGGTTGATTGTACTCCATCCTCCTGTTGGGGTGGAGCCTCTTGAACATCATCATCCACACTATCAAAGTATGGACCTTCTTCCAATGTTATATGATAGGATGCTTGTACAAAGTTAGAATCTTCCGATTGACTTCCTTCGAATGTCGTGATGGTTTCTTCTTGATACTTCTTTGTTTCCCCTTAAAACTGGTTAGTGAAAACAATGGTGCTTTTTTCACATTTAGCGAACCATCTTAGGTGATTGACAACACAACCTTTCTCTTTATACGTAATGGAAAGACACTATAAATGTCTTTGTCATCGATTCCTTCAAGAAAACCTAGCTTTTCATTCTCCAGCAAGATTTTTTGTGCTAATGACATTCTTTTGGTTCCCAAACGCTACAAGACAGAAATTATTGAGGTGTTAGCCTTTTTTTCCATTTGTTTAAAGGCTCTAAGTTTCTCCTTACAACTAAATATTTCAAATACAGAGACACGAGGTGTCAATCTTCCTATTTATTCAAACATAGAATTTTGTTGTGGTATTTTCACATCCTCAAATTCCTTGTCTTTTTTTACTAAGGCATAATGTGATAAAGTTGTTTCCTTGCCCTTCTTAGTAGAAATTCGAAGATGTTTCGACAATTTGAATCCTAAGACAAACTTAGGAGTGGCAACATAATGCCCTGGCTTTGTCAATTTCGGTTATGACTATGTAAGACCATGTATCCTCTCACCAGTGACATCATCTTTGAGCTCACCTAGTATTGTCGGTTTGGAGAAATCGCAATGTGATTTTTCAAGCAGCATAATGGCTTTCTCATCAAATTGACCTTTTATCTTATGAGCAAAATTTTTACTTCCTAGGAGCTCAGGTATGATATATGGGACCTGTATAATTAGGAAAGTCATAATATCCTTCAAATCTTGGAATACCTTATGGCTCATTTCTCTCCTTGGAGGGTGGCTTTGTTGAGTATATATTTCTAGAAAGGGTTACCTTTCGTTTCGATGCTCAAAAGGGATGTAGTAAAAAAATAGACTTTCTTCATCCATCTTCATCTGTATGTTTCCTTCTGATGATGAAAGCTTAGTGGAGAATTTTTCAATTCTCTCCTTAGGCATCTTGACAGCGGCCCGCTGAACCTTTATTTCTCTTAAAACAAAATTAGTTGGGTTGGCTAGTATTAGTTTCTCCATACCCAATTCACAAAAATCAAAGTAGAATTTTCCATCTGCAAAGTATGACTCGATCTTAATAACAAGATTGATATCCACATCAATTTTGACTACTTCACCATCTTTTACATGCTTTATGCATTGATGCAAAGTAGATGACACCACTCCATTTTCATACATCCAGGAGTGTCCGAGAAGCAAGTTGTATGATGTTCCGGCATCTATAACATGAATCAAAATGTTTGATTTCATGTCTTCAATGGATAATCCTACATGAATCTTTCCCATGGATCATTGTCCTTCTTGATTGATGCCTTCAATCGTTGTGCTGCTTTTGGTAAATTCATCAATGGAGATTCCAAGCCTTTTGAGCACTGTCTTTGGCATGATATTTACTATTGAACCATCATCAATCAATAATTGAGATGTTGTTCTCAAATGGACCCTACCACAAACAAAGGTTTGTTATGTAGTTTAGACCCTAATAATAAATCATCATCGTGAAGGAAATTACAGCACAACATAATGCAACTTCTCTATTAGTAAGAAATTCTTGTGTTATTATTGGGAAATGCCCCTCTTTACTTTTGTTTACTTTATCTGTGCTGGAAATTACATGTGTGACACTAATTTGACTATCTTCAAGAAGTTTTTCTGGAAAGAACTCATACAATGTAATACGTCTTCAATCCTTCCGTGATAATGCACCATCAATGTTTTTGCTAGTATCAAACTTAGCACTTTTGGTGGTCGTAGATGCTCCATATGATTTTCATCACTCTTGGCTTAGGAAGTCATATTCTTAGAACTGCCTAATGTCTTTTTTTCTTATTAGAAACCAAGGTCCAACCATCATCATCCTTACCTTTATCTTTGTTGTCTATTCCTAATGAGCCTTTAAGAGTTTTCCTTAGAAAATCCACATCAACTGGCTCACCACTCCCAAACAGCAAGAATAAAGAGCTTGGCATGGTTTTCAACATTGAACACTCCTACTTCCCGGGAGTGATACTAGTGTGATTTGCCTCTACTACTTCATATATGTCGATGATGATTTTTTCTTCACTTACCAGTGGCATGATTTGCTCCTTCAAGATAAAGTATTTTCCCATTAGGTGGCCAACGACGCACTGATACTTATAGTACTTGGGATTATTGACCTTATGATTTCCTCAAGCCTTTTTGATTTAGGCAGATCAATGATTTTCTTAACAAGAAATTCATCCAGTAACATAGGTATATCTTAATTTGAAAACGGATAAACCTTAGCTTCTAATTCTTTCAAGGTTGGATGACGTTTATCCTTTCTTTGATATTGCCCTAAGCTTTTATTTTCCTTTACCTTTTGCTTGGTTATGACCTTCACAGAAGTTTCTTTCACTGCCATAGACTCTTTAGTCTTTGAGTTCATACGTTTCTTAAACTCTCTTTTTTCTTTCACCAAGTCAGTAAAAAGGGATGCCTTCCTATAACTTTCAATGGATAACTCTATATCGTGTGCTCGTGTAGCAAGCTCTACAAATGTTAGTGGTTTGATTCCTTGTAGAATATATAGGATGCCCCAATGTATTCCTTGAATACATATTTCTACCGCAAATAGTTTAGAAAGGCGGACTTTGCAGTCTAAACTCAATGATCTCCATCCATTGATGTAATCTATTATAGGCTCATCCGTTCTATGCTTAGTGCCAATTAACTCTATCATGCTTACAAATTTTTGGGTGTTGCAAAATCAATTGAGAAATTCCTTCTTGAGCTGCTCCCAACTATCAATTGACTCATGCTCCAATTCAATATACCAATCAAATCTATTCCCTTTCAATGAACGAATAAGCTATTTTACTAAGAGATCACCATGTGTTCTAGCGTTGCTACATATTTCAACAAAGTGGGCAATGTGTTGCCTCAGGTTTTCCTTGGCATCAAATTATATCAACTTTGGTGGTTGGTAGCTTATTGGAATGGGTAGATAATCAATTCATCTTGTGCAATGCTTGGAGTAATAAAACAAACTCTATGGTGCTCCACCATATTGAGCCCTGATGGTGTTTGTTATAATGTCTTGGATCTATTGGGCAGATAAAGCCACAACCAAAACAAATTGTTTCTCCTTCTAAAATTTAGACTTAGCAGGTAATTCCTCAATATCTTTGTCCTGTGGAGTGAAACCGGGTGGATAAGTAGGAACGTGACTCAACTTTCTTAGTTTATAGGCCTTCAGTTTGTTCATAAGTTGAGCGATATAGAGATTCTTATCATCAACCGACTTCTTTAGGGCTTCAATGGTTTGCTCCATCATTGTGAACTTCTCGTCCATGTTAGTTGAATCAGCCATTAAGGTATTGCCTTTGTTGAAACTAGTGAATCTGTTGAATCTTCAGGTTTACCAAAGTTGGATCCGATTAGAGAAAGTTCTCCAAAGAACATGGATACAAGATTACCTATAGCAGTCGTCACATGAGAGTTGTTATTTTTCGCCACCTCCAAAGAAGTGAAGTATTCAGATTCATCCAGGCCACTAGCCTTGAGCTTTCGGTGAGTAATTAATTCAACATGACTAATGTTAGAAGATGCAATAGTTTAACCCTTACATGTTACATCATTTGTTTTTTTGAAGTCCATTGCAATAGTTGTATTTGTAGCTTCTGATTTTTCGGAGGAAGAGATGAAGAGAAAAAATGGTCCTACTTGGCGTGCCAAAATTTGTACGCAACAAATTTTCATTGTCCTAAAATTTAATTGCAAGCCAAGATAAATAAAATAAAAATAATACTAATTTTTATTAATGAATCTTGTGAGTATAATTTCGTGACTCTCTTGATTCTTATCTCCTAAACTTAGAAATGATCTGAGGGCATTCAGTAGCGTGTTTCTCGAATTGTTGGATGATTTGGACTCTTAGAGACGTATTTCTATTGTCAGAAATGTTGGAAAGTATTTTTTTTGCTTTGTAATAATCTCCAGGAAGAACTCCATTGATTGCTCCTTGCAAGAACTTAACAGTCAATGTGACGTTGCTAATGCTTGTAAAAGTTCTCTTTTTAGACTTTCCCCTATTTATAATTATAGGGAGTAGTCCTGGTTGCTTGTGATTGGCCAAAATGTGTCACTTTGACACTTGGTGATTTTTCACTGTTTCTTGAATTCGACTTAGATTTCCACATTATTTGGACAAGTGGCATCACCTTATTGGTATTTTAATTTGATGGGGATGCCAAGTCACCTTGGAAAGTGGCATGGGTTTGGGATCTAAAGTGTAATGGACCTTCGGCTTGAATTTAATAAAATGGACTAATTTATTTGTAGGGCCTAAATTAGTTAATCAACCTAAATGATCATGAATTAAACTCAAATTTTGTATGAATTGAACCCATTGAATTTTTATACCTACAGACCAACTTCAGGGTGCTAAGTACTTTTCTAAGATTAACCTCTGGTAGGGTTATCATCAGTTAAAGATTAGGGAGGTGGATATCCATAAGATGATTTTCCATTCCTAGTATGGTCACTATGAATTTTTAGTGATGTACTTTGGTTTGACTAATGTTCTGAATGCATTTATGGATTTCATAAATTGGGTATTCTAGCAATTGTTAGATTTGTTTATGAATGTATTCATTGATGACATATTGATATATTCAAAGAGCGAGGACGATCATGCCAATCACCTTCATATGGTGTTGCAAACTCTTATGGATCAGCGTTTGTGTGCCATATTTTTGAAGTATGAGTTTGGTTGAGGGTTATGACCTTTCTTGGTCATGTTATTTGTAGTGAGGGGATAATGATGGATCCACAATAGGTTGAGGCAGTTAAGAAGTGGCCTAGACCCATGACTCCAACCGATATTTGATGCTTCTTGGGTTTAGCTAGGTATTATAAGAGGTTTATGGGATGACCCTAATTAGAGAGATGTGGCCAATGTTGTGGCTAATTATATGGTTTGTCAACAAGTGAATATGGAGGACTTAAGGCTCGATGGCTTATCTCAAGAGATTGAGTTGCTGGTGTGAAAATGGGAGGTGATTAATATGGATTTTGTTACTAGTCTTCCATAATCTTGCCATGAATTTGATTTGATATGGGTCATCTTGGATAGGATAACTAAGTCTACATATTTTTTTCTCATGAGCACTAACCATTCTAGGGAGGACTATCTAAAATATTTTATTGCACGGTGAGCCAGTTCTATTATTTCTGATTAGGGTACACAGTTATCATCTCACTTTTGGTGGTTATTCCAGAGATGTTTGGGGACTAAGGTAAACCTTAGCACTGCTTTTTACCATCAGATGGATGGACAAGTAGAGAGGACCATTCAAATAATAGAGGATATGCTAAGGTCCGGTGTGATCAACTTTGGTGGTAGTTGGGTTAATTATTTGCCTCTTATAGTGTTTGCATATAGTAATAGATATCACTCTAGTATTGGGATGTCTCCTTTTTCCAATTTGTATGGTAGGTATAGGTCTCCTATTGGGTGTTTCAAAGTTGGTGAGACTAAATTTTTGGCCTAGATTTGGTTCACCAAGCCATAGAGAAGGTGAAGGTGATTAGGGATAGGCTTAAAAATGCCCAAAACCACCAAAATTCCTATATGGATGTGAGGTAAAGGGATTTGGATTTTGAGGTTGGTGATTGGGTGTTCTTAATGATGTGTTCCATAAAGAGAGAGATGGTATTTGGAAAGAAGGGGAAGCTCAATCCCTGGTATGTAGGCTCGTACTTGATTTTGAGGAGAGTGGGTAATGTGGTATATAAGTTGGATCTTCCTTTGAGTTTGAGTTTTATTAATCCGATCTTTCATATGTTGATGTTGAAGAAGTGTGTGGGTGATGCTTCTTTGATTGTTCTTTAGAAAAGTGTAGGTATTTCAGATTCTTTGTCTTATGGGGAAGTCCCGATTGAAATTCTGGATATTCAAGTCCATAATTTGAGAACTATGGATATAGCTTTAGAGAAGGTTCTCTGGAGCAACTAAAAGGTTGAAAAAGATACTTAGGAATTTGAAGAGGACATGAAGTCCAAATATCCATTACTATTTTTTCTCCTTGGATAATCATACTAAAGGTATGTGTTTTCTTTATCATCCTAGGTTTATGTCTTTGTAAAGGAAAGTGTGGTTGTGTTCTGTGTTAAATTGTGCTAATGGATGCCTTGTCTCCTTATTCAAGGACTAACGATCCTTGGGGGGGGGGGGGGGGGGAATGTAATGCCCTGGATTTTTGTCCCTTGAAAAATCTCTGAGCTTTCAGTTCACCACCCTAACTACGACTGACTATACGAGTGGAAAGCTCTCTATATAGGTCTTAAAACCGCAATCGTATCGTAACTAGTGTGTTTGGCTAAGTCTCTGTGTTGGTCATGATTGGCACCCAACAAGTTGTCAATACTCATTATGAGTTGTATAGTGTTCTTGTTGCATTACCAGTAAAGGTGTCTAATGTTTTTGTCTTGCCTATGATTTGACCTAACAGTATTAAGGTCTAAATAAAAGTCATGGGGAATGACTCATATTTAGACCAGTATTGGGGCCCATGGATATTTTCCAGCCTACGACTAAATGTCATGAGTTGTAGGGTGACCCTATGAGTCGTAAGGTCATTTGCAATGATTAGGCGTCCAATTTTTAGTTTTTAATTAAGGGTAATCTTTTCATTTTTATTTTACCCACTCAGATTTCACGCTAATAAAATACCAATAAGGTGTTATTTCTTATCAATAAACATAATCAAACACTCAGAATTTCCAAAGTCATGAGCACCTAGGGTTTGCAAGAAATTTTCATTAGAGCTTCCAAGGGGTGATTTCTCTCCATAATTGTGACACTTTTAGGCATGTTACTCATCCTCAAATCTTATTTTATGAAAATCATGTGTTTTAATGGTTTAAATTTTGTGGTTTGAATGTGGGTTTTGATATAGGTTGAGGGTTTTGGAATGGTTGATTTTTGAATTGTTTTCCCATGATTTTTATGAGTTGTTCATGCTTTGAATTGGATGTTTTTGAATTTATTGGGTGCATGGTGATGTCGATCAAAAATAACCTCTAAAAGAAGTATGCTTGTTCGATGCCAAATATAGTAACCCAAACCAGGTTGGGTTCGAATCCATAGGGAAAATGTTAAACAGTTGCTTAACTTGTTGAAGTACAAGAGCAGTGCGGAAAAGTAGAGGGAATTGGGAAATCAATCATAAGTAGTAATTGAACTTGAATACTTTGAGTTATAAAAAATAGAAGATGAATACTAGGACTGTGTTCCCCCTGGCTTCTTAACTCTTTAAGTTTCTAGTATACAACCCAGCTATTCTGCTGCTCTACATGTAAAGTCGACAAGCTATGTATTACCAACAGTCTTGTGAATGTGTTGATAAATCTCACCCTTTACCTTGTGAATGCCAAGGCACGACCTTACTGCTTCTTGTCTATGACTTTAGTTCAACTCTCACCTTTAGAGTCTCCAATTGATTAGATGAGATGGCAAAATGAGAAGATGGAAGTGAATCTCAAATTACTGTCTTAATCCTCTTTTACCAATTTCAAACTCCCTTGTGAGGACATTATCAAAGACAAGCACTCCTCAAGATTCTGTAGTAGCTCTGAGGTCTATTATTATGAAGAAGATTAAGCTACATGCTGCTACTTTAGAATAGATGACTCTCCCACTTCCCTTACGTAGTTAATCCACCAGGGTTCCCACAACTGTAGTTAGGGAAGTTAGCCGTCATGCTTATGCAACAATCTATGATAATCAATAAAGAAAGCATGTAATTAATTGCAGAATAATGAGAAGAATAAAATCTGAAATCTTCTATTGAGTAATAACCCAAAAATCTCTAGAGCAATGTAAAATAGAGTATTAAAGAGGGAAAAAATAATGTTAAAGAGTGTAACCTAGTAAAATATAAACCCTAGGGTATTTATAATATCTAAAAAATACTCATAAATCATTATAAAAATGGAAAAGGAAAAGTAATGTTGGCACATGGTACGACTCGCTCATCCACTCATTTGCACTCCTTACGAGGCGTACTGTCCCTCTTGTATGTTTTCCAGTATCTAATCTTTCATGCTTTAACTTTCCGTTCTTCCTACGATTCATTCTCACAAGTCGTACCTTGAACATACGACTCGTGGATGTCACCCATATCCACCTGGGACTTCTTCCTTTCAATCCTCTGAACACTAGTCTGCTTACAGCTTGTCTATACTAGTCATACTCAAACTTTCAACTCGTATTCGTTTGAGACTTCAACTCTAAATTTCTTCCTTAGTTTCTTTCGTACGTATGATTTCCCGAAACAACTTATATACTCGTATTACGACTCATATACTTGAGTCATATCTTTACTTCCCTTGACTTTCCTGCTTGACATTGCTTCTGTTATCCTTATAAGTTAACCTACGAGTCATATGGTGTGTTAACAGCTATTATGGTGACTTTTATCATTTTCAGTCTTGGTCTTTTTATTCTAATTTCTCTCCAACACTATTATAGACCTGTTTCACCTGCAACAAGCAACAAACCACATCATATCAACCCAAATAGCATAAGTACAAGCATAATTTCATGGTTTTAAGCATCGAAAGTGCCGTATTTTCACGACACATCAACACCCTCAAACTTAGAAGTTTGTGTGTCCTCAGTCAAAACAAAAATATAAAACTATCAAAACACAGCGATGCTTAAACATGAAGATCCTAAGATACCTATGACAATGACTTTTCAGTTCAGTTTTTCAATAATTTTTATTTCCCCTCCTAATTTTAACTTTTCAAAATTCAGACTGTGTATAACGATTTAGCACATGAAGAAACATAAGGGAATCTAATGATGGCATTACATTAGTATCAAACAACTGGGCATATATCCAAACCACATTAACCAAACAGTCTAGCATCTTAACAACATACCCCATGTGTTCTTACAATCAAAGAAATCCCTATTTCACTCAATATAGATCAATAAATTAATGAGGGATATAACAAACAATGCTCTCGCTCACAAAGAAGTATCACCGGTGTGTACAAAATTACCATAGGCTTGGCCATATGCTCTCTTCCTAAGTTTTTGGACAGTCGAGGTAGGATCACTAAAGGATTTTATTTATCTTGTAACATAGGTTAGGGGCTGGTATGGTATCCTTTTGGGATTCTTAGTGACTACACGTCACACTACTCTTTATTCGGGGTCTACTTATTTTCTACCTTTTCTTAATTTATCCTCTTATGTCTCCCTTTTTACTTTAAAGCACATACAGCTTGGACTAGGTATGGGTTTTATTTTTCTCACTTTTTTATCTTTTTCTTGCAATTTTTATTTTTTTCTTTTGTTTTCTTTTATTTTCACCACACCAGTCCTTTTTTACCATTTTCACACGTCTTTCATCACACTTGTTTGTCCTACACACCCCTATAATAACCACCCTCAACTAAGGTGATTTGCCTGAGTTGAGATGCACAGTGTCAAAGGAGGACCAAGGCCAATACAGGTTCATTATAGAAATGGAAAGGTAAAATCGGTGTAAACAACAAAATTGGGTCAATTAAGGCTCAAATATTTGGATCAAAGGGATCATTCAATTTTTTTGGATATTTAAGCTTGAGTGGACTTAAAACAAAAATGAACTATGATCATTTCCTACTCAATTATCTTAGACATAGGTAAAATTAACCACGCAAGTTCTAGATTTAGATACATCAGGAACTAAGTAGCGCCTTACACACACTCACACAGGGTTATACTGCTATGTACTACTTATCCAATTATGCAATTTTTCACCCTAGATTTTCTATTCCTAATCCTAATGCCATTGTTAGATTCACAATTGTCTAACACACATACATATATAAGGAATTCACAAAAAGTTAGGAGGGGTACCAAATTTTTAGCACAAAATCTTTCAAAATCAGACAGTTTCGAGCATAATTTTTCCAAGAAAATCAACTACCACATATACAAATTCTCTTCCTATTTTAAGCTATTTCCAGCACACAAAAACTAGAACAAAACAAAAACACAAAACACGTCAGTTCTTTAAATTTTTTAAAATGTGGCCACGGGCTTCAAAACATGGCAAGAATAGGCCGTGGAGACCTTGGTACACCCTTCCCCCAACTTAATACCTATGGATTGTCCCTAGCATATCTATAGAAACTAAAGTACAAGGGATTGGGAAAATACCTAGCCACTCAAGGTGGAAACTCAAATGGCATCATCATATGGGCCCCCGGGTTGGGTCCCACCATCCCCATCACTAGTCCCATCAACTATCGAGAATGTGTCAGCAATAGTGGAACCGGCTATGGATGGTGCTCTCAATTGTCATCACGTTATGGGTCTGCATAAATGCCTCCCCAATATCAATAACCACTACTCTCAAACTACTTGCTCCAACGTGCATCTCCTGGACCCTCACCTATCGTCCTACTCGCCCTGTAGACTATCATGGACCCTCACCTGTCGTCCTTCTCACCCTGTAGGCTATTTTACTTGGTTATTTTCATGTCATATTTCTTAGCACTCTAGTACTTTCACTTTTTTCCTATTGGGGATCTTCTACCGAGTGTGGAATAGCCAAAATATTATTAATATGTACTTTAGGCATGAGCTCTGGTATAATCGGTCTATCATATAACTCGAAAACCATCTTTTTTATCTCAGCCACCTTGGATTTTACCTTTGTAATATCCAAGGTTTGGCCGCTACCCAAAGCCTAGTCATCTGTATCCCAAAGGCATCTAACCTACCCTGCACCCGTCTCTCTTGGTTCTCCAACTTTACATTAACCCAGGGCTTCACACCCCCTTCTATGTTTTTGACCTTGACCTCCAATATGCCCAACCTCTGTCTCGCTTCATCCCACGTAGCCTGTGAGATCATAATCAACCCAGCCAATACAGCTCTCGACCTAGGTGGTACAAACTACACTAGAGGAAGGGCACTATATGTACCCATTGCATCTAAATTCTGTGTGTCCGTTTGTACACATGTCTTATCTGGATTAGCAACCTCAATCTATCCGCTCTGTCGGAACATATCAACTAATATATCTGCTCTACGTCTCGCCTTCCTGGCCGATGAGTTATCTACATCTCTGATCAATCCTAAGTTTGTAGAGTTAGTGGCCTTAACCAACTCATTAATAGCTGGGAATTCCTGCACCCCGAAGCAAAACACAACTACATAATCATGCATGGATATGCCAATAGCAACTTCTCTTTGCACACAACTCGGTCTCTTACCTCTTGAACTAAGAAATCTCCTACATTAAACTTATATTTGGTAATAAATCCAGCAATCAGTGTAACACGAACTGGGATGAGTATGTTGTCCCCAATAGTAAGACATAACCTATGCCGGGCTAGTGCCTATCAGGCCCTGGCCTCAAAATTCAGCATGTTCTTCTATATTTTTTGAAAAGTGACACCAGGTCCACCTTACAACGTTCTCACCATTTGACTATATAAATTTGCCAATCCACCTGAAATATCCCATCTTATCATCCATCCCTATCTATTTTCGAGTAATATTCTATATTTTCTCTATGCAGTACTCCATATCACCTATGTTCATAAAAGTTTAATAGTTTGGTCCGTACAAGAATCTGGAAATAGTAATTGGGAGATGTTGACCCGTACTCCTTGAACGATCAATGAGGTAATGGGTTCACTACCTCTCCACAACTTCCCTAGTGGATACTATCTTTGCAGCTTCCCCTTATACGCTACATAAAATTCCCACACTAGTGCACGACTGTATAATCTAAGTGCTCTGGTCATCCACTCAAAGGTATACTATTTGAACCACCCTTCAAATCTGAGAAACTCAGTATTCCAGAGGTAGTCAATCTTCTCTCAAGGTACAAACTTTGTTTGATTCTTCCATTCTGGAGTCTGCTCAGGCCATTATTATATATAGTAGTTTGTTTCTTCCATTATGGAGTCTGCTTAGGCCATTATTACATATAGTCTGCATAACGAGGTACCCCCACAGTTCAATAGTGGGTACCATAGCAGTTGTAATCGCTAGTAAACATCAATAGGTGGGACATCAAATTTTATTACTTTATCACTTACTTGCTCTGAACTTACTTCGTTAGAGATTGATTCAACATCATCTTCTATCTCCAAAGATGGAGGTGAGTGCGGAAGGGAGGTACTCAAGTTCTTCATCCTTGGTTCCTGTGTAGATGTGTCCTTCAAAGTTTCTACTTTATTTTCCCTCACAGGTCCTTTGCCTCTTCGATCAACCTTTCCATTCATTAGGTATTCGACACGGTCACCATTACTGCTGAATGACTATGTAGTCTTGAAACTTAAAATCGGTGTCTTTTTGTTTCCCTTTTCGGCCACTTGCTTAGAGGATGAATCACCTTTGGGAGGCATGGTACATGTATATATACATTTATTAGTAAGTTCTAATAAAAAGAAATAAAAACAAAGAAAATAAGTGTTAGAGTGCATGTTCTGTACACGATACTACTGGGGGTAAGAGTCATATGGGATGGGTACAACTCATATGACTGAGTCAAATACTAAATAGTGTGTATATGATTGTTCATTGGTATTTTTACAAGTCTTCCTAACCAGTCTTAACGAAAGGTTAGGACTCATTACCAACAATTGTAAGCATACCAACAACAACTTCAAATATATGATATCTACCTAGGTTCTTATGACTTATGTGTACAGGTCATATAGGATGGATACGACTCATTTAAGAAAGTCATACCTATACTAGAATCTACATTCAATTAGACTTCTATGCTGTCAGTGGGCACGAGTCTCGTTACGACTTCGTTGCTTATGGGTTCGAGTCATAAGGGGTCTCATATCCACTGCACCATAGAAGTTCAACTTTATAGTTGACTCCAATACATAATTCCCAAACTACCGTTTTACATTGTAAAGCATCACCACCCCATATTAGTCAAAAATCCCACAATTTCAACATAAAATGTCAAAGTTTAACCCTACTTTCCATTTTCAACTCAATTCTAAGAACTAGGTTCCAAAATGCAACACATAAGTAAAATCAACGTAAAGAGATGCTAAAATCTCAACTCATTCCCAATTTCAACTTGAAATATAGAGCATTAGTTTTCAAGAACTTACTTGAATAGTTGAGAACATAGGTTGCTTGAGTGTTTAATTTTCTTCCCCGAATTCATTCCTAATTCGTGCAATGTGATTTTGAGTGATTTCAAGTGTTTTGGAGCTCACAATCTGCCATTAATGGAACTGGGTTGTGTTTTTGGATAATGGGTACCCATATTGGGTGCCCTTTTTATTTCATATTAAGTTAGCTGGGATGGGTTGACCCGTGATCCTTAACCTATTAAACTTTGGTATGAGTCATGTGTACAACTTGTATCTACGATTATGGGTATTTTCCTCTACTCGTAAAGACCTGGAACCTTACCTGTGTTCTGGAGTCGATATGACTCAGTGTGACGAGTCGTACCATGATGATATGACTCATTCTAAGAGTCGTAAAGACTCCAAAAACTTTTACCTGGATTTGCATAATCTCCCAGGTTCTTACGACTCTTACTTATGAGTCTTACCCTTAAGATATGAGTCATGAAGAGTTTGTATGACCTAACTTCTCAAAATCTTTTAGCTCTTCTCTGGAATCTTTAGTCCTACACACCGAACAAAGATATTACCCTTTAAATAACTAAGCACAAAACATGGGTTGCCTCCTATGCAATGCTTGATTTAACACCGCAGCATGATGGGGTTAAGTTGGATACTCAGATTTCACCAACTAGCCTCATGGGTTTCCTCCTATGAAGTTCTTGATTTAACATCATGGCACGACATAATTACCTTGGTTACTCAGACTTCACCAATGTTTATCTCAAAAATTAAATTAATTTCCTTAATGTTACCCATCTAATGCTTTACTCTTTGCCCATTCACCTTGAATGGGGCTTCACCATCCCTCTTCAATTCTAAAGCATTATATGGGAGAACTTTTAACTCAGTAAAGGTACCATACCATCTCGACTTCAACTTACCTGGAAATATGCAAAGCCTTGAGTTGTAGAGCAATACTTGGTCACCTTCTTCAAAAATCCTTTTCTCAATCTTGTGATCATGATACATCTTCATATTTTCTTTTTAAAGTGAAGAACTTTCATATGCCTAGAGTTGGAATTCATCCAACATATTCAAGTTGTTCATCCTTGCCTTTGCTGCATCTTGCCACTCAAAATTCTGCTTTTTCAAAGCCTATAGTGCTTTATGTTCAAGTTCAATCGGCAAGTGACATACCTTAACATACACCAACTGATAATGATAAGAACCAATGGGGGTCTTGAAAGCTATTCGTTAATACCATAATGCATCAACTAACTTAAATGACCAATTAGTCCTATTGGCATTTACTGTCTTTGCTAAGATGGACTTGATTTTTCTGTTCGACACCTCAACCTGTCCACTAGACTGCGGATGATAAGGTGTTGCCACCTTGTTTTAAATTCTATTCTTCTAAAGCAGACTTTTGAATAGACGATTACAAAAATATGAACCACTGTCACTAATGATGGCATGCCAAATCGAGAAAAGATGTACTTTTTTAAGAAAGCAGTGACATTACATTCTTAATTGTTGGGGAGCACAACTGTATCCACCCATTTAGAAACATAATCCACAGTCACAAGTATATACTTCATGCCAAACGAACTCACAAAAGGTCCTATGAAATCTATACCCTATACATCAAATAATTATAATTCTAAAATAGAAGTCATAGGAAGTTCATGGTGACTAGAGATGTTACCTTGGCATTGACATTGATCAAAAGCTAAAATAAAATCATGTTCATCTTTGTAAATTATTGGCCAATAGTACCCACATTGCAAGCTTTTATGGGCTGAGCGGGTTTCTCCATGATGACCCCCAACTGTTGAAGAATGACAAGCTCAAGTATGGTCATCATCAACAACTCAGGCATACATCTATGAATAATCCCATCTATATAAATCCTGAATAAATAATGATATCCCAAAAAAATTTCCTTACCTTATGCATAAACTTCTTTCTTTGTTAGAAGGAGAGATCTTCTGGGCCTAGATCACTAGCTAGATAATTTGCATAGTTTGCAAACTATGGAATTAGATCTTGGGAAACTGCTAATATCTGCTTTTCTAGAAAACTATCATCAATCTCAAGCCCATTTTCAACATTCTGCATAGCTTCCTCCTCAAGTCTAAACAAATGATCTGCAACTTGATTCTCAGTGCCTTTTATGTCCTTAACCTCAAAATCAAATTGTTGTAGCACTAGCACCCTCCTAATTAATCTAGGATTTATATCTTTTTTCCCATTAAGTACCACAATGTTGCATGAACAGTGTGCATAGTAACCTTTGTCCCAATCAATTACAGCCCAAACTTCTCAAAGGCAAAAACCACTGTCAACAACTCTGGTTCAGTGACAGTGTAGTTCTTTTGAGTAAGATTTAGTTCCTTGCTAGCATAGTAGATGGGTTGAAGGATATTTTATTTTTGTTGGCCTAGTATAAACCCCCAAGGCTAATCTACTTGCATCACACATAGACTCAAATTTTAAGGACCAATATGGGGATACGATGATAGGAGCAATTATCAACTTCTCTTTTAGACATTCAAAAACCTTCAAGCATGCCTCAGTAAACTCAAATTTCACCTCTTTCTCAAGAAGCCTACAAAGGGGTTTGGAAATCTTTGAGAAATCCTTGATGAATTTCTCAAAGATTTCTAACCCTAGCATGTCTTAAAAAACTTTATAAAGCCCAGCATGTCTTAAAAAACTCCAAACACCCTTCACAGAAATTGGTGGAGGTAATTTCTCGATCATTTCAATCTTTGCTCTATCTACCTCAATACTTTTTTTTGAAATTTTATGCCCAAGAACAATACCATCTTTGACCATGAAATGGCTCTTTTCCTAATTAAGTACTAAGTTGCATACTTCACACCTTTGTATAGCATTTGCCAAGTAAACTAGGCAGTCATCAAAAGAATAACTAACAACTGAGAAATCATCCATAAATACTTTAATGGTGTCTTCTACCATATCAGAGAAGATTGACATCATACATCTCTAAAATGTTGTTAGAGCATTACATAACCCAAATGCCATATGTTTGAATGCAAAGGTCCCATAAGGATAAGTGAAGGTTGTCTTCTCTTGGTCTTTAGGTGCAATAGTGATTTGGTTGTAACCCAAATCCAATCCAAAAAATAGTACCATTCTCTACGCTCAAGTTTATCCAACATCTGGTCCATGAAGGGTATGGGAAAATGGTCCTTCAAATTCCATAAATTTAATTTTTTGTAATCCATGCATACTCTTCATCTTGTGACTGTCCTCATTAGCACTAACTCATTTTTCTCATTAGGAAAAACTGTAATACCGACTTTTCTTAGAAAATATTGCACCAGTCTAACCCACTTACTATCAGTAATGGGATACACTACACCAGCATCTAACCACTTGTTTATCTCTTTCTTTACCACCTTCTACATAGGAGGATTAGGTCAACACTGATGTTCTATACTTGGAATATATTTCGGTTTAAGTTGGATTTTATGAGTGCAAATACCAGGTAAGATACCCACAATATCTGCAATGGACCAACCAATGTCCCTCTTGAATCTCTGGAGTACTAATAATAAGGCTTCTACTTTTATCTCACCGAAGTCAGTTGCAATGATTACCAATAAAGTGTTGTTGGCCCTAAAAAATACATATCGCAAATGTGATGGGAGGGCCTTCAAATCTAACATGGGTGGATCCTTAATAGATGGGAGAGCAGGTGGAGTGGTTCTATTCTGTTGATCCAAATCAAGCTTCTTTTATGCATAAGTGTAAGTAACACTCCCATAGAGTGCACATACCATCTCATCATAGTCATCAATGCCATCACTGTCAAAGTTTATGATCATAACTGCTAGAGCTTCAACACCCAACATCTCTTCAATAGGAACAACATTTAAAGTATCTTCGCAAGTATTACTGCATCAATATCATGGAATGAGTCTCTCTCTTTTCATTAAACATATCAATCATAAATATAACTCTCAACTCATTAGGTTGCTTCATGGATTTGCATAAGTTGAAAGTCATATGTTTATCATTGAGTCTCAATATCTGATATTCGAGCTCTAAATCAATCAATGTCCTTCTTTTAGCCAGAATGGTCTTCCAAAGATAGGACTTAAAAGTACAATTCACAATCTAATATCACTAAGTCAGTAGGAAAGATGAAAGAATCCACCTTCACTAATACATCATATAGAATACCAAATGGCTTTTTCACTAACCTATCTTCCATCACTAATCTCATGGTTGTTGGTGTGGAAGATCCCAATCACAACTATTTAAATACTAATAATGTCATGAGGTTGATACTAGTATCCAAATCACATAATGCCTCAGTGAAGTTGAAAGATCCAATGGTGAAGCATCAGTATCCTCCTTTTCTACCAATGATCTAGTAGCTATACTACTACAATGATGAATATTATTGACTGGTTCATAACTTACTAACCTCTTCTTGGTGATTAGATCCTTCATGAATTTTGCATATACTGGTATTTTCTCCAATGCTTCTATGAGTGGGATGTTGACTAATAGCTCTTTTAATATAGAAAAAAATTTCTGATACTTACCCTCTTTTTGTTTCTTTGTAAGCATTTGAGAAAAAAAGGGTGAGGTCTCGAAATAGGCTTCAACACAGGCTCCTCAGACTCATATCTTTATTTATATTATTTTTTACTACTTTCTACATCAACAGAATCATCATCGTTCTTTTATTCATCTACAGTGGTTACAGGCGGATCTATGGGGATCTTATCATTCTGAGTAGTAATAGAATCACAATGACCATCCTTCTTTAGATTTACAAACGTTTTACTAGGAAGAGTGGCAGGTTTTCTTTGATTTAATGTGGCTGACATCTGGCCATACTGCTGCAGCAGTTGTTTGATTGCAGTAGCATGTGACTCAACTTTTTGATTCAACCTTGACATGTCTGCCTTAATTTTCTTAAGACAACTCTCTTGACTTTCTTACACTTTGACCAATTTCAATAATATTACCTCTATTCTAGACTCAGCTACCTAGTGGAACATACTTGTTATTCTTCTCCTTGTAGTCATCTTTCCGCTAATAATCACTATCTTTCTCTCTACTTCTATCTCTATGTCTGTCATTATAATTATTTTGACCTTGATTTCCTAACCCTTGGGCTTAGAAATCCACCAATCTATGATCAAAATACTTTACTTCCTCTTCATATTCAATCTCAAAAGCTCTAGAAGTAGATCCCTATGTCGCAACTGCATTCACTTTCTTAGCACTCATTATTGCAAATTGTTTTGTAATCACCCAATATCTATTTGAAGCTCTGCAACCTCATGTGCTACTAATTCATGACAAATTCCGTAAGTATTATCTTCCCTAATAGTATATGCAACTACACCACACTCATTATCTCTAGTATGCCAACATCTATTAGTCACTGATATATCATTAAGCATGTCCTGTGTAATATCCTATCAAAGATGCATAAATGCACCTGCCAAAATTGTATTTGCCATTGCTCTAGAGCTGATATTCAGTGATCTATTGAAGATTTCCAACAAGTTGGACCCTGTGATTCTATGATTAGGTACCATGCTCAGCTTCTTCTTGAATCTGAACCATGCCTCATAGATTTTGTAGGTAACTGTCTAAAAATGTAGATTTCATCTTTCAGTTGTAGCATCCTTACAGAAGGCAAGAATCTATTCAGAAACTATCTATGCAATTCATGCCAAGTATGGATTGAACCTCTCATAAGTTCCCCTAACCATAGTGATGCTTCTCTAGTCAACAAAAATAGGAATAACTGTAATCTCAAACTTTCTGATGTAACCCTAGAATAGCATATAACAAATAGATCCTAGTAAAATTAGCAAGATGCATATTTGTATTATCAGTTGCTGATCCTAAAAATGCACCTTTCAAGTTTAGAAATTATATCATAGCAGTGGTAATGTCAAATTTAACATTGGGGGTAGTGTAGAAGGAATAATGCCTCTTGTCTCAGTAGGTTCATGTAAGACCCCGATTCACTAAACCAAAATGCTACATGGTGCTCATGAACCTGAGGGACCACAAGCTAACCCATGACTGATATCTGTACCTGTATACTGCAAATCATGATATAATAATGCGGAATACATAGAACTGTAAGGCCACAAGGTTCAACTAAATACAATCATGTGGGTGAAAATACCCAAAACAACTCAATCTGAACGTAAATCTAAACATAAATCTGAAAGCCTCTAAACTATCTGAATAAGGAGTTGAAGAAACATGTCTCCAACTAACTCCATAAAATTGAACTGAAGAAATAAATAAATGAATCAAATCATATTATCCTCGAATCAATAAGGACTCACTGTGTCTCTGCGACTGGAATGCTACCTCTACTGCTGGG
>NC_061111.1:225548227-225746915 GCF_002878395.1 Capsicum annuum | reverse complement strand
TAATGCGGAATACATAGAACTGTAAGGCCACAAGGTTCAACTAAATACAATCATGTGGGTGAAAATACCCAAAACAACTCAATCTGAACGTAAATCTAAACATAAATCTGAAAGCCTCTAAACTATCTGAATAAGGAGTTGAAGAAACATGTCTCCAACTAACTCCATAAAATTGAACTGAAGAAATAAATAAATGAATCAAATCATATTATCCTCGAATCAATAAGGACTCACTGTGTCTCTGCGACTGGAATGCTACCGCTACTACTGGGCTGGAGTTCGTGTCTCGGAACTTATGGTGTAACATGAAAAAAAACACCATAGTGCAAATGCATCCGTACAACTAGAGTACTGAGTATACGAGGAAGGTAGGCTGAACATAAAGGGTTTCATGCATGAACAACACTGATTGACTAATATGAATGTGGGAGTGCAAACACATATATATAGAAATTGGGATCGTGAATACGTGATAGCATGACCTATAACCTAATACATGGTTTACTGATAACTATCATGACTGTTACTGAAACTGATAACATGGACGACTGTATCTGACAGTCTTGTATATACTAAAATTTGAAGAACGCCCTGAGTTCTTTTACTGAGACTGATACTGAAACTGTGGGAAGTAGTTTTAATCGATATGCCCCATATATGCTGTTATGGCTAAGCTGGGGTCCAATCTCTGCCCCGACTAGAAGGGTGCCAATACCGTGCTATAGGTAAGGACAACCTGTGAGTGACCCTTATCTGGTGAGTACTCAATAACAACGGTGGGAACCCTAAAATGACGGGTTAAGCCACCTCATCAACCCTAATCTGATGGGTTAAGATGTCCCAACCTATGCTGGCTACGTAGTTTTGGAACACAACTAAGAATCACACCCTGAACTGGAGGGTGAGTTCCCATCCTTGGGTTCACTCGATGCTAACCTCTACTCCCATCTGGAGGGACTAGATATGAATAACTGACTGTGCATGACTTAATCTTACTGAATTCCGTTGACAAGAGAAATGTTACTGATATCTGACAACTGACAAAAGTTATGAGGTTTTCCTGAGTCACATGATTGACTAAAGTCTATGGAATCATAGCTTGAGTTTGGATATCGTGAAACATGACATGGATCTAGGCACACAGCTATAGTTTTCGGGTACAACTACCCCCAGGACTTGATGGAAGGAAACTAAAACACATGAATGACTTGATCATAAGAGTAGATTCCATAATTTATAATATCATAAGTAGGGATCTCATACTAAGCATGGTTATCAACAATGTATTGCATGGAAAGTATTTCACATCACATGGAAGTACTTGCACAATCTTAATATCATGTTCATTGCAGAATCATATTGGCAACACATACCAATAGCATGGAAGTTCATGTGGATTGCATGGTTATCATACATCTTGTTCATAAGTAGGATTTGCAAGAAAACATAGCATAATCTCATAAGAATAGTTCATGAGTATTCCAATAACATTTACAAGGCACATTATCAACATAGAAGTCATTGGAACGTAAGGGCATATCATGAATCCTTTACTTAGTCACAATTTAGCTATATTGCATGATTTCTAATTTCTTAGTCATTTTATCGAACACCTTACATGCATATCTTAAGAATAGGTGAAATCATCAAATTATACATCATGAACAACAAAATTACATGTTTCCAACTCATATGATACCATGAAATTCAAAAAACATATAAAGATTCCATCTTGGGAATCACCCAATATCAACAACATGATCATCAACACCCAACAATATAGAAATCATCCTTAATAATGAAAAAGAGGGTTTTTGAGCTTTATGGATGAAAGGGATCTATAAATCAACTCACGCATACCTTAGAAGGAAGATTCTTGATGATTGACAGTGGAATTTCCTAGAAATCGGATCTTCAAGCTTAGTTACGCAACCCTAGTTGTTTTTCTTTTTTAGTGCTCTTGGATGATGAGCTTTGCGATGATAATAGGGTTGTAATATGTTTAGAAGTTATATATTTCATAGGGTTAAGTTTAGGGACGTGTAAGGAGTGTTAAAAGACTTAATTACCCTTAAAATAACTCAAAACAAAGTGTTTTTGGCACCTGGAATTGACATAGGCGGCGCCCAAGTGATTGCCTAAGCTAGGTTGGGCAGCGCCTAACCAATCGCCTATGTTTGGGTTGGGCGGCGCCTAACCAATTGCTTGTCCTTACTGTCTCTCACGAAAATGGGCATAACTTTTTGCTCAGGTATTGGATTAAGGTGAAATTGGTATCGTTGGAAAGATAATTAAATTCTATACGATTTGGTGGGTTTAAATCATCCAAAATATCACATTAACATCAATTTATACTCATTCAAAGATGACCCTTGCAAAATCAAATACTAAAACTTGATGGATTCAAAAACTCTTAGCTTGTATTACCTTAAGTGACTCATATGAATATGCTTAATGCATCATAAGTTATTCTATCACTAGGATATTCATTGTAAGTCATTCACTTAAGTATGACTCACAGGATAGGAGATTTCATACGTAGGAATACTTATTCACTTCCTAGCTTAGAAACATGCGGGGTATTATAGTTCAACATATCCTATGAACTCATCTTTATCATATGGTTAAGATGCTGATATGCAGGAATTATTGGAGCTCTGCCTCATTGAACTCTTTATTGTTGTACAGGAACTTGTCTTGGCTTGGATAGTGCTGTTTGCTGGGCTAGCCTAGGTTTTCAGCTAACCGTACTTCCTCATCCACTCTAGCTTCTTCATCTGCTGCTGCTAATAATCATTCAATTTGTCTGTCAGCAACATTTTATAGATCAATTGATGGGGGACGAGGAACATTGTGAGGGTCTTGAACCCTAGCAGGAACACCATCATGAACTTATTCTGCATCCTTCGCGGTGTTTGAAAGATTCTTTCTGGATCTAGATCAAAATTGAATAAGGTATTGCCACTTCTCCTAGTGTTTGAAATACACCGGTGTATGCCAAATTAAGAACAGAAAATAAAACCCACGAAATTCACCAATTCAATTAACTACTCCAACCGTATTCCCTGGCAACAACACCAAAATTTAATGTCACCCAAAACTAACCACCAAAAGAAGTATGTTGCAGTCGATCCCAAATATATAAACCCAAACCAGGTTGGGGTCAAACCCACAGCAGAAACATTGAACAGTTGCTTAACTTGCTGAAGTACACGAGCAGTGCGGAAAAGTAAATAGGTGAATTTAGAAATCAATCGTAAGCAGTAACTGAACTTGAATGCTTTGAGTTGTAAACAATAGAAGACGAACACTAGGGCAGTGTTCTCCTTGGCTTCTTAACTCTATATGTTTCTCATGTTCAACCCCGCTATCCTGCTGCTCTGCATGTAAAGTCGACAAGCTATGTATTACTAATAGTCTTGTAAATGTATTGAAAAATCTTACCCTTTACATTGTGAGTCTCAGGGTGTCGCCTTATTGCTCCTTGTCTATGACTTTTGTTAAAATCTTTCCTTTTGAGTCTCGAGTTGATTAAATAAGATGGCGGAATGAAAAGATAGAAGTGAATCCCAAATTATTATCTTAATCTTTTTTTCCCAATCTCAAACTCCCTTGTGAAGGCATTATTGAATACAGACACTCCTCAAGCATCTGCAATAGCTCTGAGATCTATTATTTTGAAAAAGATTAAGATACATGCAACTACTTTAGAATAGATGAATCTCTCACTTCCCTTACTTAGTTAATCCGCTAGGGTTCCCATAACCCTAGTCAGGAAAGTTAGCCGCTCATGCTTATGCAAAAATCCATGATAATCAATAAATAAAGAATGTAATTAATTGTACAATAATGATAAGAATAAAATCCAAAATCTTCTATTGAATAATAACCTAAAAAACTTAAGAATAATCTAAAGTAGAGTATTAAAGAGGGTAAAAATAATGTTAAAGAGTGTAACCTAATAAAATATAAGCCCTAGCATATTTATAGTATCTCAAAATACATAGAATTCCTAATAAAATTGGAAAAGAAAAATTAATGTCGGCACATGGTACGACTCGCTCATCTTCTCGAATGCACTCCTTACAAGTCATATTATTCCTCTCGTATATGTTCTAGTGTCTGATCTTCAAGGATTTAACTTTCTGTATTCTTATGACTTATTCTCATGAGTTGTACCCTTATTATACGACTCGTGGCCTTCACTCATATCTACCTGGGACTTATTTTTTTCAATTATTTAAATGCTGGTCTACTTACAGTTTGTCCATATGAGTCATACTCAGACTTTTGACTCGTATTCTTCTTAGACTTCAACTCTAAATTGCTTCCTTGGTTTCTGTCGTACTTATGATTTCCTAAAATGACTTGTGTACTCATCTTAAGACTCGTATACTTGAGTCGTATCTTTCATTTACTTGACTTTCCGATTTGACTTTATTTCTATTATCCTTACTAGTTAATGTACGATTTGTATGATGTTTTGATGACTAATATGGTGACTCGTATCATCGGCAGTTGTTGTCTTTTTCAGGTCTTTTTCTTCCAATTTTACTCCAACACTATTATAGGCCTATTTTACCTGCAACAAGAAACAAACCACATCATATCAACCAAAATAACCTAAGTACAAGAATAATTTCATGGTTTTAAGCATCGAGAATGTCATGTTTTTATGACACAACAAATGGGGTGGGAATTAAAAGAAGGCCGAGGCATTCCCCAAATTGATATTTTTGGACTTGGAATTGGTTTTAAATAATTGTGTTCCCTTAACCCACATGTGTAATCATCTTTGAACTATGGATTTTTCATATGGTAAGACTTATGCACTTATATTATTGCATTGCATAAATGGTTAAACTGTAAACATGGATTTTGAAGGCCTTGTTGGCTATGTTTTGATTTATTGAACAAATGGGTTCGAGGCATTCCCCAAATTTTATTTAATAAACTAAAAGAAGTAGAGGTATTCCTCCAACTTAATTTAATGAACAAAGAGGGGTCGAGGCATTCCCCCAAATTAATGGAATTGATATGGCATAATGATAATCTTGTAAGAGAAATGGCATGACGATATCTATGGTGTGCCTTAATGTATAATTCTATGGTTAATAAATGGGTTATGTGAAATTTGTTTTAATTAGGATTAATGGGGATTATGTAGCTAATCCGTGAGACTATAAGTCTCAGATTACTTGTACTGGAAACTCATGTTTGCCGACGTGAGGGTTGGTTTTGATGACTATATGCATGGTTTACACTATTGATATATTTGTATCTAAGATTGATGTGGCATTCCCTGGCCATCCTTGATACCTTCAGTTAGTTTAGCTAATATTCATTAAGGCCCTTTAAGCAGAAGGAGCTGAACCCATATAGCCCGTGGGTGCTTATTTATGAAGACTAAGCTATATAGTTCGAGATTATGTTTTACTATCATGCTAAACCTTGTTCCCTATCCTAGCATTCTATTTATATATGTATATGATGATGTTCACATGGTTTTGAATTAGATTTAACTTGGCATTGTCTTATCACTTCCCTGAGTTATATATTAGTGCTCACCCCACTAACTGTCTACGGACGTTGTCTCCCCATGCGATGCAACACTTCTACTTTTTCGTGTACAGTGATAGGTGGTCTTAGAATTATTTGTGAGCTAGCATAAAGTAGTGAGCCTCCTTCTTCTAAAAGGCCTGTTACTTCATGGTTTAGTATGTTATAGACTATTTTCTTATGGGACTCATTTTGGTTATCATCAGGGGCATGTCCCAACTTAGGTTGATTATGGTTTTATTTTAGAGGCTTTGTGGATTACTGTGGTTGATTTGATTGTTGACGTTCTCAGATTCTTTTGAGTTTATACTTTTTTATCTTTTTATATATTCATAACTCATCCACTGCTAAGTGATTGTGTGGTGTTTGATTAGGCAAAGGGTTGGTCTCTGATCCTCGGTGGACTTGAGATACCCATCATGGCTAGGCCCTATTTTAGGTCATGGAATAACTACTCAGTTCTCTTATCAACAATATTTTGAACATTCCCAGGAGAAGGAGGCACCATATTAGGATCATCCCAAATCCCATCAAGCTAGCTATTACCTATGTGTTCTTTCATCATACTATTTTTCTATAGATTCTCTTTAGGTTAGGATGTTGTAGGAGTAAGGGATTTCCTTTTCTCTTTATGTTAGGCATATAACGGCATACACTCATCTAAAAATAGAAAGCAGAAACCTAAAGACATCGACAAACTTTAATCAATAATCAAACCACATTCCCCGCCAACGGTACCAAAATTTTGATATCGCCCAAAGCTACACCTTCAAACAAGGATAAAGCTATCGATGCAAAATATAGTAACCCAACTCAGGTTAAGGTCAAATCCATAGGGAATATGTAAAATTATATCTCTCGCTTACTAGAATCAATGGGCAGTGCAAAAATAAAATGGGGGGGGTTAAGTGCAAACCGTCAATAGTAACAGAACTTAACTTAAGTTGTAATCAATCAAAGGCAAACACTAGGATTGTGTTCCTTCTGACCTCTCAACTCAGTAGGTTTATCTTGCTTTGTTGAACTAACCTGATATCTTATATGTAGAATCTGATAAGTTATGTACCATCAACTATCTTGTGGACTCACTGATGGATTTCTCCCTTTACCTTTTGAGTCTCAGGACGTCTCACTGCTAACCCTTATCTAAGATCTGAATTAACTATTAACTTTTGAGTCTCAAGTTATAAGATAAAAAATAATCATCTTAAGTAGATAATACTGATTATCCTAGATCGATAGTTAATCTTCAAATTACTATTGTGATTATATTTTTCTAATCTTTACTCCTCTTATGAAGTAAGTCGTAATATACTAGACGGGATCTTAACATTTGAAACCACTAACAAATATATTAAACTGAAAGTAACTACAATTCATGCAAGAATATTGGTTCAGAATAACTAGCACTTCCCCTGCTTCATCAATTTGCCAAGGTTCCCACAACACCAGCTAAGGGATTTAGCCGCTCATTGTTGTGAAACAATCTACAAAATTCATAATTGAAAGCCTTAAAAAATATCACAATGATTAATGAATAAAACCCAAAGTCTTTAATTGAATTACCAACCAAAATAAAGAACAAAGTAATCTCAAGATCGAAATCAAATCTTGGAATCAAATATAAGTTTTTAAGTATCAAGAGTGTGTAAACTAACTATAAAACGTCAAAAGGGTATATGTAGAGTGCAAGGAAACCCTAGGAAACAACTCCTAATTGAAGAAAGAAATTCAAGGTCGGTTGCCAGCTACCAGCCATACATGGCACCTATAAACATAGGTGGTCCACATAGGTACCCTGGTCTTCAAACTCTTTTGATAATTCTTTGGACTTGAATCTTCAGCAATATATTCTGGCACCTATGGACCGTAGGTGATAAAAGTTCAAAAGTTCTAGCAAACTATCCTATAACAATTACATAGGGTAAAAATTCAAATTTTTTAGCATACTGTGGAGCCTTGGTCGCATACTTCCTCTCAAGTGCACCTCTTGGATGATCTGCTTCAACAAAATTGTAAGTGATCTTTGCACTTTCTGGAAAATTCTCCAATTTCTCTTTTGCCAAATAAAATAAACACTAGAAGCTAATGTTGTATGATCTCTACTAAAAAACAAGAGGTCATCAGCAAAGCTCAATTGGATAATATGTATTTTCTCACATTATGGATGAAAATTAAAAACAAGATAATATTGTAGTTGTTTACCCTATCCTATTAAGTACTCCATAAATAACACAAATAAGTAGGGGGATAGAGGATTCCCTTGTTCCAGCCCTCTCTTGGTAGGGAAGGGGACACTAGGATAGCCATTAATGAGCACTGAATAAGAGACTGCATTTACACACTGATAAATCAAGTCAACAAACATGCTTGGAAACTTCATATAAATCAGAACCTGTTTAAGATAACCCCACTCTATAGAATCATAAGATTTTCTCATGTCGACTTTAAGCATATGACTTGGAGATACACCTTTCTTACTGTATCATTTAACTAACTCAATACTTAGGATAATGCTATCATTAATCAATCTACCAGTAACAAAGAAGATTGGTTCTCATACCCCAACAAATCTATTATGCCTTGTATCCAATTTGTTAGTACCTTAGAGATAATTTGATAAAGCAAAGTACAACATGAAATGGTCTTATACATTTAGACTTTAGAGGTATGAGCTGCTTTATATGTTAAGGTCACTGTATTATAGGTAATATCTTTATATAACACACATGTGGTGAATAAATGCAATGCAACATCAATAATCTCCTTAACTATACTTGGCCAAGCCTACTTAAAGAAGTAGGCGTTGAACCCATCACATCCAGGAGCTTTATTACCTCCAATATCAGCTAAAACACCTACAACTTCTTGATTGGTCATAGGTTTAATCAACTACAGTTGTTTCTCTCTATTTAATAATAAACATTCTTTCATGACTACTGGATTTACTATAGGCAAATAGGATGCACAGGATCCTAAAAGTAGCTTATAAAATGCAAGAACTTCTGTCTCAATATAATCTTTATTAGTAATAATTCTTTTGTTAGTTGTGGTTAAGTTTGTAATCTCGTTTTGAGCAGTTCTATTCTTTAGGCTAGCATGAAAATACTTTGTGTTACCATCTCCCAACTGAAGCTATTGCACTCTTAATTTTTGTCAAACAATACTTTCTTGAAACTGCTCATGCTGAGCTAGATGATTTTGAAATTTGAAAGACTTGGGCATTCAAGATTCCTCTATAAATAGCCTGATGCTAAGAGGGGAGTGATATGAACAAATAGGGTTCATTATCAACACCTCTAGATAAGGCATATCAAGCATACATCTAGCGTTCATAAGAGCCTAATCAATTCTACTATAAGTATGACCATTTATCTGGATAAATTCTCTTCGACTATACTTTAAGATCATCATACCAGTGTCTAACAAATAGGAATCAAAATCTCTAATTTTAAAGTCATGAACACTAGATCCAATCATCCTATCCTCAGCTCTATGTATAGCAGTAAAATCTCCCGCAACTAGCCAAGCCTTAGTTGTCTAGTATTTATTCTTTGTAATTTCTCCCATAAGCTTTCCCTAGTCTTTATAGTATAATAACCATATACAGTAGTAAAGGTAAACTTATACCTTATTCGTATTGTAACTTCAGCATGAGCACATTGTTCCCCTAGTTTGAGCATATCACAATGAATGACTTGTGTGTCCCAAATGATCTATATTCGGCCTCTACTACTACATAGAAAATTGTCCAGCATGGACCACCCTGGTGCAATTGCTATTGAAACCTCGACTGCTTGATATTCCTTAGCCTTATGTTCAAAGAGTGTTAAAGCACAGATTATTAGTTCGAATAAACATCTTAGCTTCCTTCTACTTATGAACCTTATTCAACCTTTAATATTCTATGTTACTATCCTCATTAATGAAGTTTTTTTATATTACCTCTCCAGTGTCACTCGGACTAGCCTGACCTCTTACACCCCCTACTTCAAATCATGTATCATGATCATGTAAAATATAGAACTCATTACTAGCACTGAGTTGCTTAGACTTTTGTTGTTGTTGAGTTACCTTGGCAGTGGATTTACCTCTCTTTTTTCCATGGTCTTGTAATTATTCCATGTTTACTAGCATCCATAGAACTAGATAGTTTACTTGATTTAATGTTTTGTTAAACACTCCGGTCATTACTAGTGCCACTAGTGGTAGGAATATCAATCACTACTGGTTTCGAAGTAGCTATCCCAGCGGCCTTTGCCCCAGGTCCTCAATTCTACCATTCTATCTTCTGCTTTACATATCTAATCTTTGACATCATATATGTATCATCCTTAGATACACACGTATGTCCTATAATTAGATAAGCGGGACAATATGTTGGCACCCATTCATAAGTAATTACCTATGTGAAGTCTTTACTATTAGGATACTCCACTTTTAGCTTTGTAGGCAGAGATTTAGTAATATTCATCTCGATAAGAATTTTGGCATAAGAAATACGATCAACTTTCATAGTGAATTCATCAACGTATAGTGGTATTCCTAAGCCGCTACTGATTCTGCTGAGGTATTGGAATCATTTACATTACTTCCTTACTAAAATCAAAGTCAAGAGCCCTTGACTTCATTATAACTGGCTTAGAATTTAGTATCTTGGGACCTGAATATAACATCTCATCTCAATCTTCGAAGGTAGTAAACTTAACGAGGAAGTACTTGTCATTGTGATAATACACTTTAGGTTTGGGGATGCAATTCCAAATGGTCGTAATTTACCTTTTGAGTAAAACTATGGTGTCTCAGCTCCCACTACATGTAGGATTAAGCATGTTTCTATTTCTCGATTTCTGATTCAACCTCAACCTTACACAATTCGACAACTGTTTCCCCATTTTTCACTATAGGAGCAATAAATTGTAATGTCATACCTTCTGCCACTAACTAGTTACCTTGGAACAAATTAGCCTAATTTTTCTTCTCAAGCTCCACATCCATCGCCTTTCCTATATGTATTACCCAATCCTCTTATGGAATCGTAAAAAATACTTGGATCTTGTACATACACGCTAAGGGTATGATAACCACCCTCTAGTCATGATTTACAAGGGAAGAATTCTGTCTATGTACCCAAAACCCAGACACAAGTGTCTTCCATCCTTATTCCACCAATAAACTATGAGAATTTTCAAATATCAAAACATTCCACAAATAAAAAATAGAATATATCTTAATCATGCAAAGAACAATATCAAGCAACACGTGTAGTATCCACAAACTATATATAAGGTTCATTTGAAAAATGATCACACCAAACGATATGCACTAATGAGCGATACTAAGAAGTAGTTAACATGCATGTATTGCACAATTTGAATTAATCTATAATACCATCTCCTACCTCAATCCAAGCTCGTAAAACTCAACGAAGATTGAGACTTGCCTTTCCCTACAATGTTCATTTGATCCTAGTCTAGAAATACATACAAACACATAATTAATAAAATGACCTACATTTTGGGATTATGACTCATTCCCAACCCCTAAGGCAAAGTTCAGGATCATTGCCTTCCTGTTCTAGTGTTTTTATATTATAATTCACCTAAATCTACCAATTTCAAGAAATTAGTGAATTAAAAAATGCAAGGGTAATTTAACGATTATCAACCGAAATCTAATGACTTTCTACATAAATAACTCCGTTACACAAGAAAATCAACAAATATCAGCCCTTAACCCTCCCCAAATTATGTAAACAATTCCAAGGCAAGATTATCAATTTACTAGTTAACCGGGATGAATTCTTTACCTTATTGAAGCAAAATGATAGACACTACCACGCACACATAATTCAATTCCTTACTCAAATTGAATTATGTAAAATCATACGGATTTCTTATTGTTTTAGCTAACTAGAAATCAAGTCAAACACTACCATACTCACCCAATTCACTTTTGGATTACCCTACACCATATATCGCTCCAATTTTGCCTAAAACTAGACTAGCTTACAATTTTGTAACTTCAAATCTTAGAGAGACTTACAATGAGAGACTTATACGTAACGAGAAAACGATCGTTACAAAAGATACCGATTTACCCATTATTCATCCCCAAACGATCAATGAGAAAATTAGGCTAAAACAAAGAAAGAAAAGAGTACTTATACCCTCAAACAAGTGAGGATACTTGTCCCGCATGTCCTCCTTAATTTTATAAGTGGAATCTTCAATCGAACGATGCTTTCAATTAACCTTGATTGAGCAAATTTCCTTTTTTCTTATCTTTTTGTCATCCCAATCTTGAATTGCCACCGATTTTTCCTTATAATCCCAATCCTTTCCTAATAGAAACAAGTCTGATTTAATGATATGATCTCTATCATGGTACATTTTTAGCATGGGCACATGAAATACTGATTGGACTCGCGACAACCCAGGCAGTAACCCTAGTCTTGATGTAAGCGGATCCAAATTCTAACAAATCTCAAAGGAACCAATATTTTGAGGGTTGAACTTTCCCTTCTTACCGAATATCATGACTACTTTCATAGGAGACACCTTAAGTAATCCTTTCTCACAAACCCGAAAAGATATATTTCTTACCTTATGGTATGCATATTCCTTATTTATACATTGAATAACCAACAACTTTGTTTAAATAACCCTTACCTTTTCTTGAGCCTCTCTTATCACGTCATTACCCATGGTTCAATACCTGTAGTCCCAAACAACCTAATATGTGACCTACACTTCCTCCCTTAGAGTGTGTCAAATGGTGCCATGCCAACACTGGAGAGATAATTGTTTCTATACGATATCTCACGCAACAAAAGTAACTGGTCCTAATGACTGCCAAAGTCAATAACACAAGCTCTTAATATATCCTTTTGCACATGAATTGTCCATTTTGACTGCCTATAAGTTTGAGGATAGAAAGTTGTGCTAAAGGTGAGCTTATTACCCAAATCCTCCTGCAACCTATCCTATAATTTAGAAGTATATTTTTCGTTCATTTCAAAAATGATTCTAAGGGGAACCCCATGAAGCCTCACTATCTGCTTGATGTGGATCTTGGCTAATTGCTTAGAAATGTAGTCAACCCGATGTCACAACCGATTTCTCAATTCATGATGTCATTTTCTATAATTCACCAGTAGGTAAGCAAACCCTATAGTTCAGAACTTCTAGTAACGGACCATCAAGAAAAATAAAAAAGGAGCATAAATGTATCTAACAAAGAAACTAATATAAATATAAAATCTCAAAACATGGTAGAGTCAGTACAAGAGATTGTAATACAATAGGAGTACATGTGAAATATAGAATATATATATATATATATATATATATATATATAAATATACAAAGATGTCTCTAAAAATAAAATACAGATCATACTAACAATAAGAAAGAGAGCAAAAATATTCCAAAAGTTAGGAGCTCACCCTAAATCTCTGATCCATGGTTGCTCCACAAGATGTACCCTTTAACAATGAGAACTCATAGTATGATCTTCAGTCTACAAAAATATAGTAGGAGTACCATACACATGGTGCTCAGTAGACATCGACTGACTGAGCTACAAAAATAATGTAAGCATAAATACAATGTAAAGTAGGAATATAAACTATAGGAAACAATCCAAGAAACTAAACATAATAATTCTAATGGAGCAATAAGGCTAATCTATCCTATTTCATAGTATTCAAGAACTCAAGTGTAATGCCATATATCGCTATCCAATATACAAATAAAGAGTGAAAGAAGGATATATTGTAGTAATACAAGACCAAATAATACATATGCATTATGAACATATAAGGAAATAGAGGGATATATATAGTAATACCATATATATTTATGTATGTATATATGTATATATATATTTACATAAATAGGGCTAAACTCAAAGGCTATAACTTGAAGGAACCAACCTAACATTTCAAGGATCATAGCCAAGTAAGAGAGCTAATACTGGCATACTCAAGGCTTCTAAGTAAAGTGAATATTCTTAAAGTAACCTAGCAATACTAAAATTTACCCTAAAAGGAGTAAGGGTCCAAAAATGTATCGATAATCTCAAAAACTATTCCACCATCATCGCACTGTGAACTAAAATAACCAACAATAATATAACTTGCTAGTCTGGACAAACAATAACCTAAGTGGGGCCCCACAGAATTGAAAGGTTGAATCAAACACTCAATAAATAGTAACCATAACATATATCTATACAACCTCCCCATTAGGCTGATAGATATATGCACCAAATAATTATACTTTTGATAGATGATGCATATGAATGATAAAGTGCAAGTTTAATCTAATATCATCAACCAATCCAGTACCATAATGTTCCAAGTGTAAAAACCTCCTCTAGCTCAGTAGCTTGCAAAGGCAGGACCACGACGACTGTATTTCATTGGCATTATGGCTCACAAATAAAGGGGCCCATAGAGGACTCGAGATATCCATATACACTGCCTAGTCCTAAACCAGGAATTCTAGTTACTATCTCAATCAATCTACTCTAACTAGTATTAGAGAGAGATATAAGGTATAATAGGTTCTTGAACTTAAACCGAGTCTAAATAACTATAGCTCAGAAAATTAATTTCCCAAGATCAAGTTCAACACTAAATTAGAATAAATAGTGTAAAAAGTGTAGAAATTGCTGTCAACCAAATTAAACAATAGTGGTAAAAAAGTGGATTAATAATGGACCAAAATCAACCTCGTTCATGTCTCCAAATAGAATATTTAGTTTGAAAAGCTCATAATTTATGAAATAAGGTGGTGTGATTTATGTTGTAAAAGAATCCATTTTAAAAGTGAAAAGTAGGAATGACTGTATTTTTGGAAAATAGTACCAAAATCAAGTTTTTGGTTGGAATCGTACCACTAAGTGATCATAATGAGCCTAAAAGTATGCATGACATCACCTATATCCAAATAATGCAACCGTAAAGGCCTTAGTGTCTATAAACTAGAGTCATGCCCTTTTTAAGAGTACAAATACTCACCTAGAGTCCATCTACTATCGTAACCAAGGCCTCGACCATATTATGAGAAACTACAATCCAAATATTATGTCAAACGATATGTCTTATGCTAAAGGATCCTTAACATTAATCTATGGTTAACATGCGTATAATAAAGATAATAGGATTCTATGGTCATAATGGGTATATTATACCAAGGTTCGGGTAATATTTCTATCCTAAATTTCCTAAATTAGGTTAAGTCATGACATACTAGTCATAATCCCATCCAAAAATCCCAACCTATCATGCAACCTATACAATACAAAATATCATAGAGGAAAGTAGAGCAAAGCTTACCTCGATACTGAACCGCAATCTTATGTTGTCTATGAACCACTCATCTTCACTCCATGATATTAGAATATTATCATGCTATCAAAATCATCACCTAAATATTAGTACAAGAAAATGATACCCATATTGCAATATCAAACTTTGAACATAAAATCGGGTACAAAATAGACCAGTGTGGTCCACAGATAAAATCCTAAAATTAAATCCAACCCACACCGGTTCAAAGGACAAGTAATGCATGCTCAAGTGTTTAGCACAAATGGAGTCCAAATTGAGTCTCAAATCAACCCCTAATTTTTGAAAATTTAAGACCTAAATTCAAGGAATTTACAATGAAAAAGGATGGAATTTGATGGGAAGATAATGAAAAATGACTAAGGAGTGTTGAACTAGTTTACCTTAGCTTCAATAGATTATTTCCCATACTTTCCCACGTCACAAGCTCTCAAAAAATGGAGAAAACCCCCTTGAGAAATAAGGCAAAATCAGGTAAAATCGAAAAATTTATCACTAACACTGATCACTTAAGAGACCACTGAGTCTCTTAAGTGATTGTCACTTAAGTGGAAAGTGACCGTAAAAGCGACCTAGTAAGGATAGGCAGGGATCGCTAAAGCGACATCCAGATCATGAAAGTTAGGTCTGTTAAAGTGGACCTCAGTCAACTAGCCAAGGTTGCTAAAGCGGCTCAAGGTTGTCAAAGATACCACCACTAAAGCGGATCCTAGGATGCCTTAGTGGTCACACCCGATATCAAGCATTAGATTTTGCTAAGGCTATATGGGCTTTGACCAAGTGCTCTTGATTTTTCTAAAACCCCGTGCATGTAAATAAACTATGCTAGCATAAAAAATTCTACATTTTGGACTTAATGGAACTATCAAAAGTTTAATCTGAGATTCTTTTGATTAAATATGGGCCCACAAACATAGGTTTGCTCTTACCAAATCTACCCAATAGCTTGCCAGAAGACTCAAGACTGAAACCAAGGGTCCTCTAGCCTAAAATCAATGTTTCACAACTAATAATGCTATCAAAATTCCCATTCGATGTCTTTTACAGTAAGGTTTTATTCAAGACCAATTCCTTAACAACGAAAGTTGTAAAATAAAGATATAAGCTAAAACCAAACAAACTGTCTGAAAACCAAATCTATTGTTCTAACAAGTCATAAATAACCTATAGCCGCTTTGGGAAGGCATAAAATACTAAAAATGCATAGAAACTGAGGAAATAACATAAAGGGTCATTATAATATCCACTACTAAAAGAACTTTCATCCTTAAAAATCAATGGGCAAAAAGAGCACAAAGGCTTAAAAGGATAAGGTATTAGGACTGTACAACCCATCTGAATTAAAGAAAACTGGGCCAATAGGTAACAAGTAGGCCTAGTTAACTTATCGATGAATGGCCAACTGAATCAAAACCTTAAAATGAGGATATGGCAATAGATTATTAAACCGATATCTATAATCTCAATATGAAAATTAAACTACTCAACCTCGACTAACCAAACCGATCCTATTAGCGAGCAAGCGTCCAATTACTAAAATCCATCACTACTCTAAAGTTGTCATTCAAAAGAGTAAAAAAATAGAACTAGAGAAAACATAAATTAACTATACAATAAATAAGATCCATATCTACTGAGGGAATAACACCTCAAGGCATCACTACAAACTCACTAGGGCTGTAAAGAGTACTAATGGTAGCCAAACTCGAGCAACTCAGAAAATATGATCTTATCTTGAATTTGGTCAATTAATACCCAGTCCATGGTGACAAGTACTCACTTTCAAAACGCATCCACTTTGGTTACCGACAATTATACAAAAGTACATACCCCTAAGAAAAAGTATCCTATGAAGTCATACTAGGTCGAATAAATACTGAAGATGAGAAATTTTTGAATTCACCCATGAAAATAAACCTCATCTCAAATGATCCATAAACTAAATCATAGGAAAAATTGAGCAACCATATCATCACTAATACCGATATCAAGACCACTACTAGGTAACAAAACTGCCAAATCAAATGGGAAAACCTTAGATTGACTAATCTCCAAAAGAAGCCATAGCAATGAGTTGTCAATGCTAGAGTTATAATAAAACCACCAAAAGAAAAACCTACCTTCACTTTCACAACCCACTCAATAATCAACCTTGCCTCAATAAGAGAAAGAAGAAAACCTACTAAGACTCTAGGCCAAACAGATAACAATCACAACAAGGGCAACACTAACTATATGAAACTATTCTAGTTGTATATTATGTGAGATTTTATGACAATCAAATTAATAACAGTTGCAACAAAAAAAGGTAAAAGAGTCACCAAAAGATAAAAACATAACCAATACCATTCTAAGGTCATAAAAAGGCCATAATGCAAAGGAAAGGGACTTTAACCCAAATTAACATCCCAAGGGAAATACCACACTAATCCACTCAATATACTACTAAAAGAACTCATCTATAGGTGTATTCATATATGCATAACTCCACACAAAGGCATAAAATACTAAATATAGTGATATCAAAGCATATAACAACTGATGGAAAGAAAACCCCAACACAAATTTATATATAAAGGCAAAAGATAGTCAATCAAGTCGCACCTATAAGATGGAATCCAAAGTCATAGTCCCTGACCTACATAGAGAAATACAAATTTGAATGTATCCAAGATCAAAATGAGTGTATGAATGATCAACTAAATAACTAAGTTCACTACATTAGACCAAAGGTGTCACATCCTTGAGAGACTAATTTGGCTACAATGATTGCTTAATAATCCCACATCGGGGACTCTCTTTGTATTTATAACCAATATCTATACGTTCATAATAAACCCCTAAAGCACTAAACTAGTGAGAAATACAATTTATCCTAACTTGCTGACTAACTCGCACTTGGGGCACTCCCTAAAGCAGCGATGAATCTCACAATAATCAAAACATGACCCTGGAACTCTTTAATGCAATGTACCAACTAATTTAAAATAGTTGACATGGCCTATATCCCCAAACCGAATAACCTAAAATTCCTAATTAAAACTCTATCTATTGAGACCACCACAATCGATCTAAGAGCCATCCATAATCTGAGGTACTGCCTATAAAAACTCAATAGGCTATAAGTAATGCTGATGTAAGACCCCGTAAAATTCTCTCATAGTCTAAGCCTTAGACCGTGTTCAGTGAAGCATAAATCCAACCCTAAAAAATTAAGAAGTGTCTTCCCAAGTAAGAAATATTTTGAACCACATAGAATTTCCCTAATATAAAATTTTTGTCAGGAAGAGTATTGAATAATATTTCCATCTATATCAATTTCATCAAAATCTAGCATCGGACTAGGAAGTTATGGCTGTTTTACTAAAAGCAGTCAGAACCGCCCAAGTGCGACGACCGGGTTGACGGACCGTCGAGCTTGCGATAGACCGTCACCCAGCCCATCACAACCTAGGTAGTAAATCCCTTTCTTGGCCCAAATATGATGGCAAGGACGACGGACCATCAAGGCTGTGATAGACCATCGCTTAGACCGTCACCGCTGAGGCTGTGTGGCCTTATCCTGGCCAACATGCGACGGACAATCCGATGGACCATTGAGTTTACGACGAACCATCGCTGAGACCATCGCATCGAGGAAGTGTATTATTTTGCTAACCGATGTGCAATGGATAATCCAACATATTGTCAAACTAAGCGATGGACCGTCGCTTCAACCATCGGAGCCCCCGATTCAGCATTTTTAACTCATTTTAAAAAAGGCTTTTTTGGTCTTTTTCCACTCTTTTCAGCCCCTATTTATACCCGATCAAGGCTCACAACTTTATTTATCCTCTTTAATATTGAATGCTAGGGTTTCTACAAAATCAAAACCCTTCTTCTTCTTCAAGAAAAATCAAAAGAAATCAAAAAATCAAGAATCCCTCCTAGAGCCTTCAAGAAAGAGTTTCCTAAGGTATGCAGATGTTGATTCTTGGGTCTCTTTTATCCAAGAAGCTCAAGAATCCTTTTCTAAATTTTAAAGTTCTTATGTTTATGAGTTTCATGATTCATGTGAATTAAAATTAGAGTTCATGTTATTATTGAGTTTTTAATTCATGTTTTGTTTATGAGGTTTCAATCTTTGACCCTAGTATGTGATATTCATGTGATTTTCATGATAAACCCTCTTCAAGTTTCTTGTTAAGTGATGTGTTCATGTCAATTAAGTGTAGGAATTATTGAATAAGCAAAGAATGTTCCCCATATGTTTGATCAAATGCTTATGTGAAAGAATTAGAGCCATTATAGCGTGTTGACTAGAAATCCCCAACTGTGTGCAAGCCCATGCATGCCAGGTATTTGTTGAAAAGCCTTAGTGAATGAATTGTTACACGATAACATGAAATTCCCTCCAATTATGTGATCTTTGATACATTCTATGATTGTAATATGTGCTAAGTGTTTTATGCAAGACCTTGTTGAATGTAGTATGAGCTAATACCATGTCTCCCTATACTATCTCATGTTTATGATTTCTAAATTCTTGAAGAGATACTTTAGTAATTGTGATGGTGAATGAATATCCATGGTATTGATTATTCAAGTATGGCTATGTTTTACTTTTATATTATCAAGTCCTGGGGGTATTTATACCCAACAAATTAGCTACAGTCTAGAGCCCGCGTTAGTTTTCTCGATAATCTCAGTCAAGCCACGCTTCTTAGAACTCAATGAGTTATAGAACTCTGTACTCTTAGATAGATACAGAACTTAAGAAATCTCAGAAATCTCAGTAATCTCAGTGTCACTAGTATTCTAGCCTCAGTTCAGTACTCAGCTCAGACTTAGTAGTATTTAAGTATTCAGTTCGAAACTCAGTATCATGCAGTCAGATAACGAGATCCAGTAGTATTTCATTAGATACAGAACCAAGTGACTTCAGCTTAACTCAATTAGGACATTCGAGAAAAATGATCAGTATCAGATTCAACTCAATTTATGTTCAGTTAAGAATTAGTTCAGAGTCTTTTAGTTGGGATTTGGAGCTAGCACCGAGCAAGCGCAGGGATGATGGCTCCCCATTAGAGAGGCAGAGTCGTTAGGAGAAATCCTTGTACTCCAGAACTGCATAGCCAGCGCAGGATGCAGGAGTCACCCGTTAGGAAAATGCTTGACTATTATACTGCCTTAGGCTTGACTTTCTGTGAGAGTCACCCGTTAGAGAGGCATGACCAGAGTTGAGGTCTTTACTCGTGGAACGATATTGACACCCTTCCAGCTGAGGTTACAGGTGGGACCCCACCAGTTCAGAGTCAGACATGTCGGTTAAGTGAGCACTCCCACAGTTGCAGATTCAGTATCAATCTTAAGAGTAGAACTTAGAAATCAGGACTGTTAGATACAGTCACCTATATTAGTAAGGAACTCAGATAGTTCCATTAATTCATGAACCACCCGCTGGATAGGCATGGTCTCACGTAAAGTTATTCAGTATCAGTATTATCAGATCTAGAGATTACCCATTAGATAGGCTTGATCTCAGTCTCAGATTCAGTTGAGTAATCTTATTATTAGATCCAGAGATCACCTATTACATAGGCTTGATCTCAGTCTCAGATTCAGTTGAGTATTCTTATTATCAAATTCAGAGATCTTCCACTAGATAGGTTTGATCTCAGACATAATCTTTTATTATCATTGATAGTAGATTCAGGGATCATCTATTAGAGAGGTTTGATCTCAGAATTAGTCAGTCGAGAGCAATGAGTTCAGCTTTCAGCCATTGATATGAGTAGATTTAGTTAATCAGTTTTAGTATCATCAATTTTTGAGATCACTCACTAGATGGGACTGATCTTGATTTTAGTAGTCAATTTTTTATATCAGGAGATTCAGTTGTTCAATATCTTAGTATTAGTAGTGAGTCTAGATATTAGTAAACCAGTATCCGATTTTCAGTATTTTGAGTTGCGATGTTTTTAGTTATGGTTTGTGCATTCATGTTTATGTCCTCATTCAGTATTCTCATGATTATTAAGTTAAGTAATTGTTTATGCATAAGACCTTGCATTTAGCCTTACCCCATATTCATACTCAGTACATTCCTATACTGATGCATTTGTGCTATGGTGTTTTATTTGATACCATAGGTTTAGGGGCACAAGATCTAGAGTACCCCTAGCAGCCCAGTCCCAGCCAGCAGCAGTAGCCGTAGCCGTGAGTCTTCTTCATTCGAGGATGATCCTTATTTTATTATCGAATAAAATTTAGTTTATTTTCAGTAGACGAAGTTAGTTGGGGGCATGTCCCATCAACTCCATAGTTCAAAAAGTTTAGAGGCTTTTCAGGTAGATGTATCAGTATTCAGTTTTCAGTTTTGAGTATTTTTAGATGTTTTGAACCTTATAGCCAGTTTCCGCATTTATTATCAATATTATGTAGTGTTCAGGTACAGATATCAGTAGAGGGTTAGCTTGTGGTCCTTTGGGATCATGAGCACCATGTGACATTTTGGTTCCAAAAAAATTGGGTCATTACAATTGACCTCTACTAGGAGGATCCTTACCTCCAAATAGAATACCACTAACACTATATCACTAACAATCCCTCTTACTACCACTTCTATATGTCTCAATATATTCCATCTCTATATTCTTCGCGTGATCAACAACCTAAAGAAAAGTAGACCTGACTACTATTAAATGCTTAATTGCTAAGTAGAGTAGTAAAACCACACTATCCATGTTATGTAGGAAAAAATATAGGAGTACATTTGTCCCACTCGAGAAACCTAATCTCATACTCTGAAATTATTCATGAACCCTATTGAATTACAACAAACTCAACTCTAGTCTAAGCACCACTTGATGTATCGGGCACCAACACTAGCCATAACATATCTACAAAAATCTTTGGAACCCCTAACATTGAACCCTAAAATGCTGAGGCAATCACGAACTCTATTGGGACCTGTAAACCCTCTTGTTGATACTGAAGATCCTTGATATCCATCTCTAACTCCCTAGTTTGACTCTAAGCTACATTTTTTATAACATGTGCAGAACTCACATCCTCATCTATCAAATACCTCATTCTATTTGAAAAATCCCAAGCGTATATGCAAGTGTACGTGGTCTACCAAGTGATATAGTGGCCTTCAAGAAAATCGAGTTATCAATCCCATAGAGACTAGATTTGGAAATGATTTGATTTTAGTTTACACTTTAAATTCAATTGACGCGAGAGTAACCAAGTAAAGAGTTTGGAAATTGTAAATTAAAACTAAACAATGCAGAAAGTAAAGATCTTGAGACAATCACTAAGAGAAAACCCAGGGTTGAATAACTCTGAACAATCATACTATGCTATTGGATTTTATTCATTAACTTGCTTATCGTGGTTGTTGATTCGTAGGGTTAATTACATGATTATGGTTTCCCAACCTCTAATCTTTTACTTAAGTTAAACCTTACACCTACATCTTTAAGCGAGGATGTAATAATTCACTTAAATTCTTAAAAAATATCATCCTACATAGGAATCAAGTAATGTATCTAAGTACATTCCTATCCTATTTACTGATTCAAGTTTCTTAATTTATAAAGAATCAAGAACCATACTATGCTTATTCCCATATTTTATTGCCTTATTCACTCTTGAGTTAACAAGGTTGACAATGAATGTATTCTAAGGGTTGTGAATCCTTAAAATAGTTATAATAATAATAAACAATCAACCAATATTGATAACCAAAGCAAACAAACTTAATCTATTCTTGGCTTCAACCATGGAAAAAGGGCATGTAGCCATACAAAGTTATAATCGTAACCACAATGTGTTAATTAACAACTAAAAATATGAATGAAGCAAATGATATTAATAAAAGCCTAATTATAAAGGTGTAGCAGCCCCTTGATCTCCAAAATATGTCAAAAGATAAGTAAAAATGTGATACAACATGTATATATAGCATAAGGGTAAGCTAAGTCCGTGTTGGAATAGAATTGGAGTGAAATGCCCATGTATGGAGTGGAGCATGCATCGTACCCTATATTTATATGCAATGGGGAATGCGTCTAACCCTATATCCCCTGGAATAGAGAATGCGATGCATGCTAATCACATGACCTCTCTAGAATTTGTCCTTAGAATTTTGGCTAAGTGTTGGCCCTTCCTCTTTTCATTCCTTGTCTTGTGGTGTCTTTCCATTGATTTTCCAGCTTCTTTAACATCAAAATATCACCATATTCATATCCAAAAGAATTATACATCATCACACCACACGAATTAGAAGATAAACAACACTAAACCCATTATGATGAATAATAAACAAGAGCTTAGACTATGTTGAATTCCATGATCTTTCACTTCAAGTTCCCACCCTTTATTTGACTCATATGAACGTTATACACTCCTAAAAACTTGTTACACAAATCATAGCCCATTTAAAACCATAAGGAACACATACAACTCAATAGAATCAAACAAGATAGACTAGGAAAGGAACTAGCTCAAGCTAGGAAGACTATTTTTCTCCACTGAACTCTAATTGACTCTTGTAAGTACAAACTCACTTGAACTTCATTTGGGACCTTATAAATATAGGATTTATCACTTTTATACAAATTTATCTCATTATCAACCCATATATCATAGAATCATCCTCAAAATAAGGATAAATAGGCTAGAATAGTGATGCTAAAATGCATAAATACACCCAACATCACCACCCCACACTTAAAACCTTGTTCGTCCTCAAGCAACTCTTAACCATAATCATCATCATTATAAAATAAGGAGACTATAGAGTTCTAATAAATGCAAGACACTTAAGCTAGTACTGCAATGACTATATCGAATGCAAGTTATTACTCTAAGCATGCTATTTTACACAATTGAAAGCTCATGAACACTACTCCAAAACATCCTATCCTCAAGGATTGACTCTCCTAGTGGCAAACTCATTCATATTGTTTAGTCAGGGACATTATACAAAACACCCACATTCATCAAACATATGCCATCACAATAAGAGAGTTACCTAAAATCACTCATAATAATGCAATTCATAATATGATGGGTACAAAAATCAAATTATGCTTACTCTAACAAGGAATTCACAAGTTACACATAATGAACCATAGTATTTCCCTTAGTGTAATGCTCCACTAATAGTTGAATGTAAAGCATATGATCAATTAGATTTTTTTTGGGTTGTAATGTAGGCTAAGGGACGGGTAGGAACTATTTGGGAATAGTGACTAACCTCTCTAAGCGCTCTTTCAAGATCACTCTCCAAAAAACAAATTACACTTATAAATTCATCCATACCTTTAGGTATTGCCCGTTCTCTTTTAAGCATTTTCACAAACACTTGTTGGATGCATAGTTTACTACCACAAGAATCAATTTTTCTCTTTTTTCACAATCATGGCAATATTTTTAGCATAAATTATATCACAACCATCCACCACACATCAATTATACACCAATAACCATTACCTTGGGGCATCAATTTCACCTTTTTCTTCTTCAATTTCTAAAACTTCTTACTAATTCAATTTTCCATTAAAGCATTTAGGAGCTTTTTGGATGAAATTATGGTCTATAAAAGAAGGGGATTAGGCTACATATGATTCTTCCAAATAAAAAGATAAAGGCATAATGGGGGTTAACTAGGATAATGCACATGGGTAGGACAAATAAAAGATATAAACAAGGCTATCAAAGAAAGGCCTACATCATCTCCTAAACCCATATTTTTTATTGTGCTTCACACACACACCGAGGAAGTTCTGGACATCACATGCAACTAGGAATATATAGAAAACATCTCACACACACACGGAATATGCTTAACTCATATAGGATCATTATAAACTCCCAACCAAATAATAACACAAATCAACATGAACAAGAGTCATAAACTTGAGCCTTGGAGTCTCAAAAATAGCTATCCACATCAATCAACATACTTTTACAAATAAACCCCCTGGCATCATGTAATTAAAAATATCACCAATAAGAATATCTCACTTATTCCTAACCTAAATTTTTTTTTTGATTGAGTCAAAATTTGGAAATTTCCCCACCCCACACTTAAAAATCTACTTTGTCCCTAAAGTAAATTTAAAAGTAAAAAGATAGAAATACTCTCTGAGGGCTCTTGGCCTAGCTAGTAGCATCTTCACACATAAAAGAGATCCATAGGATCCCATACTCAATCTTTTCCATGCTTTACAATCAAGTTTATGGTACTCATACTTTCCATTAACCCATGACTCAACCAAAAACAAAAACTGCATGAAATAAAAACTAAAAAGAAATTAAAGAAAAAAAATACCTAATTAACTTGGGTTGCCTCCCAAGCAGCACCTAATTTAGTGTCGCGGCATAACCCAACTCAACTCAGCCATATTTTTTCACCCTTTTACTCTATTTTGGGAGCCATTTTTTGATTGGTTTTTGACCTCTTGAATTTGTACTATCAAGTTCCACATTTCTCTTTTGTTTAACATTCATCATGTTGTGAAATGGTGGTTGCATCATAGGTGGCTCAATTAGGTAGTCGAAAGAGGTCTTTGGTGGCTTAACCACCCCATACTCATCCTTTTCTATCACATTGATCATGCATAAATCCTTATACTAGGAATTTTCAATAGGTTCTTTGAAAACATCAAATACCAAGTCTTCATCATCTATTCTTATCTTGAGCATTCCTTTTCTAGCATCAATCAAGGCCTCTCCGATTGCTTAGAATGGATGCCCTAATATAATTGGTACCTGTTCATCTACCACAAAATCAAGAACAAAAAAATAGCAGGAATAATAAATTTACCTGACTTTATGAGGACATCCTTAATAATTCATTTCGAATATGTTATGGACCCGTCTATAAGCTGTATAACCATGGGTGTCGATCTAGGCTCTCCCAAGCCCAATGATCTAAACAATGATAGGATCATCAAATTTATGCTTGCCCCTAAGTCACTCAGTGCATGGACTTCTTTACTCCTAATTTGAATAGGGATAGCAAACATCCCCTAATCTTTCAATTTCTTGTGGATTTTCTATGTCATTATAGCGCTACACTTTTCAGTAAGTGTAATTGCTCCCACATCCTGCAATTTTACCTTCTTCGCCACCACATCCCTTAAGTACTTTGCATACTTAGGCATACTCTAAAAAACATCTGGAAAAGGTAAGTTAATATGAAGCTCTTTGAATGTATCAATGAACTTTTTAAATAGGGCATGCTCCTTCGCTTTTATTTGCCTTTGTAGGAAAGGCAATGACAGTGTCTTCTTCACATCTGGTTCAGCAACTTTTAGTTTCAAGTACTCAGACTTCCTTGAATTTTCAACAACTCTGTCCTTTACATATTGGGTCACCATATCAACATCTACCTTCTTTTTTTTCTTGGGAGGTTCTCTTGAATATCCTTACCACTTATCAAGGTGATTACTATAACCTGCTTTGGAGTTTCTATGTCAGTTGGAAACCCACCTTGTGGCCTAGGATTTATTGCTTGCTAATTTTTCCCCACGTGCAACTCTAAACTTCTTGTGGCCGTTTACAAATTTTTTGAATATACAACAAACTGTGTCTGATTAGTTAAGATCTATTTAATCATATCTTCTATGTTGCTGGTTGACTGATTTAATTAGGCCTGTGGCTGTGGATACTTCCATGGCTAATTTGGTGGTTGAGTTTGCCACTTCATGTTGTAGGCATTACCGTAATTTGTCCTTTGTACATTGCCCACATACATGACTGATTTTGAATTTGACGCACACAAGGTCACTAAATGACCACTATTACTACATACGTTACACCAACCTACAACTTGTTGGATGTTATTGACTATGGCTGCAGGTTGTGCTGCTCCCAACTTTATGCTGCTGAAATAGGTGTTGATCAAATTTTGTAAGGCAGATACCTATGCTAATAAGGTTGTGAATTGGTCCACCTCCAGTACTCCCATAAATCTTTTCGTGGCACTTTTTAAATTTGAATATCACTATGGATTTACTTATGCTATGCAATTCAGTAATGTGTATAGCTCATTATAAGTCAACTACAGCGTTTCACCACCTGTAGCTGAATCTAGCAAAATCTTTGTATTGTGATCAAAAGCTTCTACAAAAGTATGAGTAAGTACCTCATTGGACTATTGGTGGTGTGGACACTCCCTAAGAAGAGCCTTAAAGAGTTCCCAATCATGACAGAGGTTTTCATTAGGCTTCTATTTAAAGCACACTGTATCACTGCAAAGTCTCACAGTCTTGCCTAATGGAAATAATCTGATTAGGAACTTTCTGGCTAATTCATCCTATGATGTGATTGAATTGGTCGGCTCTGCATTCAACCCCCTTTTTGCTTCCCCCAAAAGTGAATCGGGAAACTGTGTCAGCCTCACATAATCTAGAGTCACCCCAGTAAGAGTGAATGTATCAGTAAATTCAATGAAGGTTAACAAGCGGACTTATAGATCCTCGTGTTAAAGCCCTTCAAACTGTCCACTACTGATAAGAAACTGCACCATATTGTTTTTCATGTCAAAATTCCCCCTAGCTGCCGGTCTTTTTATTTGGGAAGTCAAGTTTGTCGAAAGCGGGACTGCCACTTCCCTAACTATCCTTTGGGTTGGTTGTTCTTCAGCCATTGGAACAGTATTCTCTTGGTTTTCTGCAATTTCAGGAATTCTGGGGAGAAGGATTACTTCTCTCTTGCATTGGTAAAAGTCTTGCTTAGGTTAAGAGATTGGTTCTACCAACTCCCGCTCCCTTGCCAGCTTATCAACCTACAAACCTATTTCCTGCAATAACAAAACCAAAACCAAGTGTAAAAAAACCAAATAAATCTGAAAGAAAAATAAAATAAATAATCTCCAAAATTCAAGTCCCTGACAACGGCGCCAAAAATCTTGACAGCGCCTAAGTGCACACGCAAGTGTACATGGTCTACCAAGTAATATAGTGGCCTTCAAGAAAGTTGAGTTATTGATTCCACAAAGACTATATTTGGCAATGATTTGATTTCAGTTCACACTTAAGATTCAATTGATGTGAGAGTAACCAAATAAAGATTTTGAAAATTGTAAATTACAACTAAACAATGTAGAAAGTAAAAGTTTTGAGACAATCAATAGGACAAAAACCAAGGGTTTAAGCACTCTGAACAATCATTTTATGCTATTGGATTTTATTTGTTCACTTTCTTATCGTGGTTGTTGATTCATAGGGTTAATTGCATGATTATGGTTTCCCAACCTCTAATATTTTACCTAAGTTGAACCTTACACCTACATTGTGGAGCGAGATATAATAATTCACTTAAGTTCTTAACAAATGTCATCCTACATATAAATCAAGTAAGGTATCTAAGTACATCCTTGTCCTAGTTACTAATTCAAGTTTCTTATTTTATAAAGAATCAAGAACCATACTCTGCTTATTCCCATATTGTATCGCCCTATCCCCTCTCCCGAGTTCACAAGGTTGACAATAAATGTATTCTAAGGGTTACGAATCCTTAAAATAGTTATAATAAGAATAAATAAACAACCAATATTGATAATTAAAGCAAACAAACTTAATCCATAGAAATAATAATCATGTTCTTGGCTTCAATCCCGGAAAGAGGGTGTTTAGCCACGCATCATCATAATCGTAATCACAATGTTATAATTAATGACTAAAAACATGAATAAACTAAATAAAATTAAAAAAATCCTAATTATAAAGTTGTATCATCCCCTTGATCTCCAAAATATGTCAAAAGTTATGTAAAAATGTGATACAACATGAATATATAGCATAAGGGTAAGCTAAGTCCGTGTTTGAGTCGAATTTGGAGTGAAATGCCCAGGTGTTGAGTGGATCATGAATCACACCCTATATTCCTATAGAATGGGGTGTTCATCGCACCCAATATCCCTTGGAATATAGCATGCAATGCATGCTAATCGCATGACCTCTCTGGAATTTGTCCTCTGTATTTTGGTTAAGTGTTGGCCCTTCTTCCTTCCATCCCTTGTCTTGTGGTGTCTTTCCATTGATTTTCAGCCTCTTTCACATTAAAATATCATAATTTTCAGATCCAAAAGCATTCTGAATCATCACACAAGATGAATTTGAAGCACAAACAACTCTAAACCAATTACGATAAATAAAAAACAAGAGCTTAGACTAGGTTGAATTCCATGATTTTTCTCTTCAAGTTCCCACTCTTTCTTTGGGTCATATGAAATTTGTACACTCCTAAAAACTTATTAGACATATAATAACACTTTTAAAATCATAAGTAACACATATAAATAAATCGAATCCAACAAGATAGACTCGAAAAGCAACTAGCTCAAGGTAGGAAGGCTAATTTTCTCCATTGAACTCTAATTGACTCTTTTAAGTACAAACTCAATTGGAATTCTCTTGGAACATTATAAACACATGCTTTAATACTTTTATACACATTTATCTCATTATCAACACATATATAATAGAATAATCCCCAAAACAAGGCTAAATAGGTTAGAATAGTGATGCTAGAATGTGTAAATACACCCAACATCACTATACATCTGAGAAAGTATGGATCCAAGAGAAGTACTTATAGGTTTAGAAAAGTATGAACAAATGATAAGGAGACAAAAATATAATTTCCTACGAATTACTTATAGCCTCCCAAAGAAATAATACAAACATCTCCGTAATAATCTGTGGGACTCTACTAAGCACTTAAATCTTGTACCAATAACACCAATAAACCTATGCTTTGATAATAATTTTCCACGACTCAATTTCTTAGGTAATGATTGAATTTACTATAACCTACCAGTAGGTAATTCAACCTATAGTTTGAAACTATTGGTAATAGATTATCAAGAGAAATAGAAAACAGCAAAAATGAATCTAATTAAGAATCTAATATAAAAATAAAATCCCAAACCCTAGTAGATTGGTACATGAGCTTCTAATACAATAGGAGTCCAAGTGAAATATAGAATAATTATATAATAAATTTGTCTCTAATACAAAATAGAGATCATGCTGACAATAAGAGGGAGAGAAGGAATGCTCAAAACGTCAAGCTCACCTTAATTGTCTGATCCATGGTTGCTTCGCATGATGCACACTTCAATGGAAAGAACTCGTACTATGATCTGTAGGCTTCAAGAATATAGTATGAGTTCCAAACATGTGACACTCAGTAGGCGTCAAGTAATTAAACTCCAATGATAATGTAAGGATAAATAATATGTTAAGCAGGAATATAAACTATAGGCAACAATCAAAGAAACAAAACATAATAATTCTAAAGAAGAAATAAGGGTAAACTATCCTATTCTAACAGTATTTAAGAACTAAAGTTCAATACCTTATATCACTATCCAATATACAAATGAAGAGTTAAAGAAGGATATATAGTAGTATACAATGCCAAAATATACATATACAATAAGAATAGATATGGATACAGAGAGATATATGGGGAAATTAGATATATATATATATATACACATAGAGAGAGATATAGATAGGACTAAACTCAAGGGTAACAATCTGAGGAACGCACCTAAAATATTAAGGATAATAACCAAATTACGAAGATAATACTAGCATACTCAAGGCCTCTAACCAAAGTGAATAATCATAATGTAACCAATAAATACTAAATTTTATTATAAAGGGACTTAAGGTTTAGATATGTACCGACAACCTTAGAAATTAGTAGATAAATCTCCTACCACAAACTAACCAAAATAACCAACAATAAAGTAACCGGATCATTTACACAAACAATAACCTAATTGTATCCCTATAAGCCAGAAAGGTTCAAGCAAGAACTCAGTAAACAAAAAATTATACCTATATTGCCCCCATAAGGCTGATAGTTATAAGTGCCAAAGAATTATACTGGTGATAGGTGGTGAGTATGAATGAATAAATGCTAGTGTAATCTGTAACTATCAACCAATTAAGTTCCACAACATACAAAGTGTATGTACCCCTCTTGTTCAGTAGCTCATAAAGGCAGGACCTACAGTGACGATCTTTCTATGGCACTGTTGCTCATAGATGAAGAGGCTGATAGGGAACTCGAGATATTTACATATATTTCTTGGTCCCAAACTTTATTTTCTAGTAACTTTTATAACCATTCTACTCTATCTAGGACCAGAAAGATATATATACGGTTTAGTAAGTGCTTTAACTTGAACTGAGGCTACATAGGTATAATCTTGAAAATTCTTTCCCAAGATATATTTCAAGATTCAATCAGTATATAGTATAGAAAGGGTCAAAATCTCTCTCGCCAAAGTAAATACCAGTGGTAAAAGAGTGATTAATATTACATTGGGAGTCATCCTCAATCAAGTTTTCAAAATAGCATATTTAGTTCCAAAAGATCATAATTCATAAAATAAGGTGGTATGATTACTATTGTAAGAAAATCAATTTTAAAAGTGAAAAGTGGGAATGACTCCCTTTTTAGAAAATATTAGTAATGTCAAGTTTTTGGTTTTAATTCAACCACTAATTGTGTATAAATATGTCTAAGAGTATGCATGCCATATCCAATATCCAAAAAATATAACCATGATAGCTTAAGTGTTAATAAACTAGAATTAATCAATTTTTAAGCATAAATACACCTACCTGGAGTCCATCTGGTATCACAACTACTGGCTTGGTTCTAACAATACATAATTAGCATGATAATAGTAGGTTAATCTGAGAAACTATGGTCCAAATCATTAAGTTAAACATTATATTTTAGACTAAAGGATCTTAATCTTTGTTCTATGGTTAACTGTAACGCCGCAAGAACCTATCCCAAGATGTCACACGGTGCTTAAGGCCACACACAGCCTTAAGCTAACCCTCTGAGCCTGTCTTTAATCCAATAATTCACCTTGACAATAATCGAGCGGTAATAAAAAAGAATAATCATGCCATGAACATACAGAGATACAAAGTAATACTATTCTGTACAATCTAAATACTAATGTTCTGTACATACTGGTACTCTAGTCTGATAAAGCCTCTACTACATAAAACTAAAGATCCATTGGGACAGATCTCCAACTAGCTCGTACTAAACTGAAAGTAAACAAACATCTATTAATAAGACAAAATCAACTACACAGGTCCCCAAACCATGAGGACTCACCAACCGCAGAAATATAGATGAATTTACTCAAAGATCACTGTCGCTACTGAGACTGAGCACCTTAACCTATATCATGAGGAAATATAGAATACAAAAGAGTATGGGAGTCAGTACTTGGGAATTTAAATAATATTATTAATGTATAAGAAAATCATGCATGCTGACCATGATAATTCTCTTCGCTTGAATTATCTGAAACATTTTTCTCATAAATCATCAGTAGTAATACATGCTTTATAAATCTCCTAAATCATTTATCTCAACTCAAACTCTTTAACTCATGACTTAGAGTGACTCGGTAACTCAAGAGACTTATATCATTATGGTCGTGGGATTTTATTACAACCGACATGACTACACCATGTGAGCCACATGGAGTCTAACATTTTGCCCTCCTAAGGAGAGAACCCCGCATTGGTAGAGGTGTCGTACTCTTTCCAAGGAGTACAACCTTAATCTCATTATCACAATCTCATACTCGGCCTTTGGCCCACAATTATCAACATCAATCATACGGTGGCACAAAGTTTTGGAAAAATACCAAATTTCCCGCTCGGTGCTAAATACTCCTCCCAGACACAGCTTAGAACGCGTTAGGAAATCCACCTCAATCAATATCAACTCATGGGTCTATCATAAAGACCAAAACAACAATTTATCTCATTGGTAAATCATATACGAATGTGGATTCCTAACTCGACTCAAATTCAAATAATGTTTCTCAACATCAAGTACATTTGCTTATCAAATCATTGCAAATATAAAAACTTCAAGGAAACATCATAGGACTCGTTCTTGACTTTCAATCTCAATATATATATAAATTCAATAGTCAAATTTCTCATAGAAAACACAAATCTTGACACTTATCATAAATCACTTAGAAATCATCAATATATATAATGACAATATACATTTCATGGAATAAATACTCAATTTAAGAAGCATGATGGTGAAATAACCATAACTATCAAGCTTATTCAACTCAAGTCTCATAAATCATACATAAAGAAATTTGGATGTAAACCCACTTGCAAAATCATGTAAATCAATAATAGAAAGTAAATCTTTAGGCACAAGAACGAAGGAAGTTTTCTTGTTGAAACCCCACAAACCTTAGATTTTGATTTTGAAGATATAAAAACTTGCTTGAAACTTCTTTCTCACACATTTAGACTAAGGCCTTGTTGCCTTTGACTTGAGGAGCTTAGTTCTTGAACAACTTGAAGAAATTTATGGGAGATTTCTTGAATTTCTTGGAGATGATTTGATTTTTGGGTTTGGAAGAAATCCTAGGTTTCTAGAGAATTCTTGAAAGAATTTTGGAGAGAAATAGAGAGAAAAATGATCTTTTCTTCTCTACATAGAAATATATATAGAAGGCCATAAGGAGTGGAAATGACTAAGATGCCCTTTTGAAAAATGCTGAAATTTGTTGATCGGGGTCTGTGACGGTCGACCTGACGGTCCGTCAGAGGGACTGATGGTCCACCAAGTCGTCCGTCACTCGAACCCCAAAACTAGAACGTTCTTCCTCAATGTGAAAGTTGACCTGACGTTCCTTCAGAAAAGTGACGGTCCACCAAGTCGTCCGTCACTTGAGGGTTAGAAATGAGACATTCTGTCTCGGTCTGACGAACACCTTGATAGTCCGTCAACTTTGTAACGGTCCACCACTTTGACTGTCATACGACATCCCAAAAAGGGAGCTACTATCTTGGATTGATGGGATACTTTACGGTTCACAAAGGACCTGACTGTCCACCGGGTCGACCATCAAACCCAGGCTATTCGATAGCATTCAGTAAAACGGTCATAACTCACTCATCTGATGTCGGATTTCGATGAAATTGGTATCGATGAAAATCTTATTCAATGATCTACATGAAAAAATGTGGAAATTATAGAAATACAATATGGTTTAAACAATCAATTACTTTGGAAGTCATACATATCCATTTAAAAGGACATATTTAGGCTTAAGGAATGATCGGGGTATTACATTAACATAACTATAATAAAATATAATAGGATTATATGTCCATAACATGTATTTTATACTAAGATTCAGGTCACATTACTATCCTAAATTCCTTAAATAGGTTAAGTCATGATATAGTAGCCATAATCCCATCCCATAGTCCCTACCTACAATGCAATTTATACAAATACACAATCTCATAGAAAAAAAGTAGAGCAAAGCCTACCTCGATGCCAAATCCCAGTCTCGAATCCATGAACCACTCAACTATACTCCATGATCCTAAAAAATTATTGTGCTATCAAAATCATAAACTACCAATTCATATGAGTAAAATTATATCCATATTGTTATATAAACTTCAGACCTAAAATTGTGTCCAAAATAGGCTCGAGAGGCCTGCAAATAAAATTCCAAAATTGAATCAATCTCATGTTTTCCCGGTACACAAAATGGATGCATAAGAGTTAAGCACAAATGGAGTGCAAATCGAGGCTCAAATAGACCCTTAAAGTTTAGGAATTTAAGACTTACATTCTAGGAATATACAATGAGAAAAGATGTATAATGAACCTACAGTTCATTTCACATATTTTCTCATGCCTTCTCCATTAGGGATTCTTCATAACTTCCCCAAGTCATTTATGACTTGTTGGGCTTGACCGTTGGGTTACCTGATAATTCATTTGTTTTTTAGAACCAATCCCTTGTTTAGAAGTTTTTGCTAGTTCCAAATGGTCATAGAGAAAAATCATCAATAAAACAATCTCAGATAAAAATTTTGACCATGCCAAAATCTTCAAAATATCGATTTTAGGCTAGGTAGACCTTTGGTTTGGGTTCCAATGCAATAGAGCTCATTTCGACCTATTAGTTAAAAGTTGGAAATCAAAAATTATGGTTATGGGACACACATTTGGTCAAAATGACCTTTGATGGAAAATTCCATATCAAATTTAGTGGGGTTTCATAGTTTATTTGCTAAAATTAGGGTTCAAATGAGTTCCGAGTGGTACTAGTGCCATGTTGATCATGGTAAGGCCCATGGTTATTGTGGCCCATTTGATGGTGATCTTGACATCTCCACATCTAAAAGATCTATAAACAAGCCCCCAAGTCACTAATTGGCTATTTTCTCTTCATCTTTGTGACCTAGAAGACCTAGAAGCGTGAGATAACTCTAAATTAAGTCTTGTGGGTGACTTGGGAGCTTGCTAAACATATTTTATCATGATTATCATCCAAGTTAAGGTAAGATTTCATCAATTTCATGGTGAATTTCTTAGTTCTTGACCCAAAACTCCAATATAGCTTAGGGATTGGTTTTATCCTAAAATTAGCTTTGTTTTCACACATTTCTTAAAGGTTATGATTTCTTGTTCATGTATGAATATTGGGTTAACCTTGAAAATATGATTTTCATAAGTGGTACCCACTTGGGGTTTTTGGTGACATTTTTGGATCCAAAGCACAATGATGAAATATGTGTATTATTAGACTCATATTGATGTGTAGATTACTATTTTGATAGTGTGATGTCATTTTGGGCATTGTGAATTGGAGACGAGCATGTGGTGAATGATGTAAGGTTTTTTGGTTCGTCTTTGAGGTAGTCTTCTACCTACTCTTCTTTGAAGATGGTGTGTGTTATATATGGCATGTGAATGTGATTTTAGTTTTGATTATGAATATAAAAATTTTGTCTTGATTATTGATATTTGGGGGTTATATGAAGATTTTAGGTCCATAAGGTGGTATGTTTATGACCCTTTTAGAATCCTACTGCCTTTTCCCTATATTGGAATAATTTGTGGCATCGATATTATGTTATGATAAGTTTGGTATGTGGTTTTGGCACTAGAGATATGTAAGAGCCCACAAATTTCTAAGCTCAACTCAGTTTTTTAAGCTTGCTAAGGGGTTTCAGACTTAGAAAATTCTAGCTAAGTATTCAGACTTAGTATTATTTTGGCCTTCATAAGTTGGTAACTTTATTTAGTGACTCTTATAACCTTAAAGTACTGATCATTAGATTAATTCATGATTAGGAATGTCAGCGGATGTTCTCCAACGAGTTTCGCATTCTTTGAACCTTGTTTGAACCACATTTGGGAATCCAAAATAGTGCATCGACGTGATCTCGATGTGGTACGACGGCCATCACATCGATCATTATTTTTCTTGGCTCCTAGTGGCAATTTCCTATGAAATAACGTGGACTTGATGTGGCACATTGGCCATCGCATCAATGCTAATGACACGGTACGTCGGTCTATGCATCGACATTCCCATTATTATTAATTAAAAAGCCGCATCCTCAAGGGTATTAGGGTCTTTTTCCCACCCCTATTCATCCCTAAAACATGATATTTAGCTTACATTGAGCAAAACATACTTACTTTCTTTCAAATTGCTCACGAACAAAAACCCTAGTGATTTAATTTCAAGGACAAGACTCATGATTTCCACCATTTTGCTTCAGAAATTTAGAACCCAAGGTATGTCAAGTGTTCATCCAAGGGTTCCTTCCACCCTTAGAGTCCAAAAAACTCTTTTAAACTTCAAGTAGCTTGATTTTATGCTTTCCATGATTTGGATTCAAGAGTGTTCATGATTATAATGTTGATTGTATTTCTATTCCATGATTAAGTGCAATAATTATGTAAAAACAACTATTATGCATGTAGTATCATGTGAATTCATGTTAAAGCCTTGAAATCGTAATGCCCATGTGTTGATTAAGGCTATGTGCATATATAATGCCTTCCAAGTATTTGATGAGTTGTTCATGAGAATTAAATAATGAAATTATATCATGTTAGCATGTATTCAAGATCATGTCATGCGAATGTTTTCTAGAATATCTAAATGAAGGAATGATTATCAAGTAGTTGTTTATCATGTCTCAAGATTGTACCATGTCTTATAATTTATGCTATCGTATCCTGGGGGTATTTATTACACGATAATTTAGCTTATTACCTAGAGCTATGGTCAGTCTTAGGATAGTATCTTTCATCTCACAATCAGTAGTACTCTCAGTCAGTTACAAAACATAGGAAAAATCTCAGTAGACTTAGTACCAGTCCAATCCAATCCAATTAGTATTCAGTTCAGACCTCAGTAATTCAGCCAGTTAATAAAATTTAGTAGTATTCCATCAGTCAAGGGAACTCAATGAACTCAATTCAGTTAGACAGTATAATCAGTAGCAATTCAGTCAAGCCTAGTATGTACTAGGAAATCAGTTCAGTGTCTATTCAGATAAGAGTATGATTTTGCACCGAGTTAACCCAGGGATGGGGGTATTCCTTCCAGCAGAGGATTTGAACTTTAGTAGCAATTCCTGCATTATAGAACTATGTAGCCAGTGTAGGTTGAGATATCTTCCTGCCAAACTAGGGTTGATATATCTCATTCGAGTTTTGCTGCCAGCGAGGGTTGATCTTCCTGTCAGAGAGGGTTAACTCATAGCTTGTCTTTACCCATGTCATGGTACTGGTACCCTTTCAATTAGGGATACAGGTTGGACCCCAATCTATTCAGAAAGAGGCATGTCAGTTAGATGATTACCACCCACAGTGTCAGTTTCAAATTCAGTCTCAGAATAGAACTTAGTTTAGTTTTATATATTCAGGACTATTAGATACAGTTACTCAGTTCAGTGCGAAACTCAGTATAGTTCCACAGGATTAAGACTATCTGATATAGTCCCTTAGTTATCAGCTACCAAGTATCAGTAATCTCAGATATCAGTAAATCAGTAATTCAGAACTCAGTATCTGGTGTTATCACGACCTTTGATTACTGTATACGTATTCATTTATGTATTCCCATTCAGTTTTATTCATGTCATTCAGTCAGTACTTTTCATGCATATGAATCCATGCACTTCAGCCTACCACATTTAGCATACCAGTACATTCAAACTACAGATGCATACCTTTCTTTGGGGCTATGATATTTTATATCATAGGCTCAGATGCATGGGCTCCCAATCATACTTAGCAGTTCGGATATTCAACTGACAGAGTTTGAGGGGAGTCCTCTTAGTTTGAGGACATGATGATTGTTTCATTAGTTCAGCTTATTTTAATAGTTCATAGTTAGATAGGGACTTATCCTATCAACTCCATATTTTAGACAGTTTAGAGTCTTTTTTAAACTAGAGTATTTTTAGACAGATGTATCGAATTTGGTATTTGTTATACCGTATTCAGTTTTATTACAGTATTGAATCTTATGGCATGTTTTCTACCTAATTTTTGCATACTACAGTATTATTATTCAGTTATTGTATTCTAGTACTAGTCATGGGTTAGCTTATGGTCCTTCGGGATTATGAGCACCGTGTAGCATCTAGGGTACAAAATCGGGGCATTACAAACTTGGTATCATAGCCTAAGGTTCAACAAATTCCTAGGAAGTTTGAAAGCTGGATCTAGTAGAATCTTGTGCATGAGTGTCTAGCGCGCCACACTTACTGATAGGAGGATATGATGTGTTTTAGGAAAAGCTTCCCTTCTTTCAGTATTCATGTCATGTGAGTGAGCATAAGCTCTAGTTAAACTCCCTGTCTAATCCAAATTTTTCTTCCATTTATAGAATATGCCTCAAAAGAGGACTAAAGGAAGAGGAAGGGAGACTAGCCAGAACCCCAGCTTGTCCAGCCAGATCCTCTCTATGAACACGTCTCCCATGTGGAGTTCAAAGTAGCTTTCACCACCCTATCTCATTCTGTGGTAACCCAAAATAAACGCCCAGCTGCTATTCCAACAAACCCAGTGGCCAATACTGCTGCTGCTAGGATTCAGGATTTCACCCGAATAAATCATTCATTTTTTACTGGGTCTAATTCTGATGAAGATCCTCAGGAGTTTCTCTATCAGGTGAATAAAGTTACATACATTATGGGAGTGACTACTATTAAAAGGATAAGTTTTCCACATATCAGTTACAGGATGTGGCACACTCATGGTTTAAATAGTAGAAGGTAGAAAGGGCTGTAGATAGGGTCCATAGAATGGGAGGAGTTTGCTATTACTTTACTGGATCGGTCCTTCCCGCTAGATTTGAGGGAAGTGAAGGTTTTGGAGTTTATAAATCTGAAGTAGGGAAAAATAACGTTATAAGAGTATCCTCATCTAGTGCTCCTGTACTAAAATTCAGATACGGCAACAGAGATAGGGAATCAGTACCTAAACCTCACGATAGTGTTAGTAGTGCCCAAAAAAATCCCCTATGTTAGAAGTGTGGCAGAAACCACTAAGGTATCTACAGAACTGGTAGTGATGAGTGTTTTGGATGTGGCAAGCCAGGCCACAGGGTTAGGCAGTGTCCTTAGGTGGGTTCTTAGAGTTAGCATAGCCATCCCTAGCTCAGTATGATTTCCCGAATCAGCAGGGTTCCACATCCAGTGCCACCAGTAGGCAGTGCCCAAACAGACTCTACGCACTTCAGTCCCAATAGGATCAGGAAAGTTCTCCTGATATACTGAATAGTATGTTACAAGTTTATCATTTACATGTTTATGCTTTGCTAGACCTAGGAGGTTCTATCCTTTGTTACTCCTTACATAGCTGTTGACTTTGGAGCTAGTCCCAAAATCCTTGCAGAGCCTTCCACAGTCTTTACCCCAGTGGGTAAATTTATCATGGCCTAGCGGGTATATAGGAATTATCCGATTATGGTATCTTAGAAAGTCACTTCAGCAGACTTAGTCAAATTAGAGACGACTGATTTTGATGTCATTCTCGGTATGGATTAGCTTCATTCCTTCTATTCCAGTTTCAGTTTTCAAATGAACCCATCCTTGAGATGAGGGGTAGTACTTCATTACTTAGGGGTCAACTTGTTTCTTACCTAAGGGAAAGAAAAATGATATCTAAGGGATGCTACCATCTCGTTCGAGTTTAGGACTTTAGTTCAGAAACCCCCTACTCTTGAATTAGTATCAGTAGTATGTTAATTCCCAAATGTGTTTCTCGAAGTTCTTCCCGGAGTTCCTCCAGAAAAGGAAATTGAATTTGGAATAGACCTTCTTCTAGATACTCAGCCCATATATAATCCGCCATATACAATGGATCAAGTAAAACTCAAAGAATTAAATGAACAGTTAAAAGTTCTCCAGGATAAGGGATTTATCTGATCCAGTGTGTCCCCGTAGGGCACATCAGTTTTATTTGTGTGTATGAAAGATATTTCTCTCAGAATGTGTATTAATTACCATCAACTAAATAAATTCATGGTCAATAAAAAGTATCCACTTCCAAGAATCAATGACTTTTTTGACCAACTTCAAGGTGCTAGTTACTTCTCTAAGATAGACCTCAGATCAGGCTATCATCAACTCAGATTTAGAGAATATGACATCCCAAAAAGAGCCTTCAGAACTCGGTATGGTCACTTTGAATTCTTAGTCATGTCCTTTGGTCTTACCAATGTCTCTACAGCTTTCATAGACTTGATGAACCATGTGTTCAAGAAGTACTTGGATATATTCATCATAGTCTTCATAGATGACATTCTTTTCTACTGTCGCAGTGAGTATGATCATGCAGACCATATCAGAAAACTAATATAGACTCTAAAAAATCATCAGCTATTGTCCAAGTTCAGTAAGCGTAAACTTTGGCTATGTTCAGTAGCCTTCCTTAGCCATATCATTATTGGTGATAGCATTACAGTTGATCCCCAAAAGACTGAAGTAGTCAAAAACTGTCCTAGACCTCTCTCTCCATCATATATTAGGAGTTTCTTGTGCTTGGTTGGCTATTATCAATGGTTTATTAAGGGATTTTTATCTATTGCATCCCCTATGTCCAGATTGACTTAAAAAAAGTCAAATTCCAGTGGTCAGATTCTTGTGAAAAGAGGTTTTAGTATTTAAAGACTTGACTCACTACATCTCAAGTTTTGACCCTACAAGATGGTTCAGATGTGTTTGTGGTATATTGCGATGCCTGTCGGTTTGGGGTATGTTTTGATGCAGAGAGGTAAGGTCATAGCCTATGCCTCTAGACAACTTAAGCCTTATGAAAATAACTATTCTACTCATGATCTTGAGTTAGCAGCAGTAGTTTTTGCCTTAACGATTTGGAGGAACTATTTGTATGGGGTGCATGTTGATGTGTTCACTGACCAATAGAGCCTACAGTATGTATTATCTTAGAAAGATTTAAACCTCCGTCAGAGAAGGTGATTGGAGTTGTTTAATGATATGACATGAGCGTCCTGTATCATCCGGGTAAAGCCAATATAGTGAATGATGTTCTTAGTAGGATGTCTATGGGAAGTGTTGCTTATGTGGAGGATGGTAAGAAAAAGTTAGCTCAGGAACATCATCATCTTGCCCGACTAGGTGTTCACTTAGTCGATTTGTTAGAAGGTAGTGTATGGGTGCAGAGTAGTTTAGAATCATCCCTAGTTTCCGAGGTAAAGGAAAAGCAGGATAGGGATCCCAGTCTAGTCAAGTTAAAGAAATTAGTTAAATATTAGAAGATAGAGGTTTTATCCCAAGGGGGAGATAATGTGTTGTGCTACCAGGGTCGGCTATGTGTGCCAGGTGTAGATAACTTAAGGCAGTAAATTCTAATAGAGGCATAAGTACGCACTACTCTATTCATCCAGGGGCCACTAAGATGTACCATGATTTGTAGGAGATTTATTGGTGGAGTGGGATGAAAAGATTTATTTTAGAGTTTATGGCTAGGTTTTCAACATGTCAGTAGGTTAAGATCGATCACCAAAAACCAAGTGGCTCCATGCAGGAGTTTAGTATTCCCACCTTGAAATAGGAAGATGTGGACATGGACTTTGTGAATGGTTTGCCTCGTACTCATCACCAACATGGTTCAGTTTGGGTCATTGTAGATAGGATAACCAAATAATCTCATTTCCTACCAGTCTATACCTCTTATTCAGCTGAGGATTACGCCAAACTCTATGTAAGGGAGTTGTTTAGATTTTTTGGTGTTCCACTGTCCATTATCTCAGATAGAGGTACCCAGTTTACCTTTCATTTTTGGAAGGATTTCCAAAAGGGTCTTGGTACCTGAGTTTATCTTAGTACCGTCTTTCATCCTCAGATAGATGGTCAAGAAGAAAGGACCATTCAGACTTTAGAAGATATGCTATGAGCGTGTGCAATAGACCTTAAAGGTAGTTGGGATGACCACTCGACTTTGATTGAATTCGCATATAACAAAAGATATCATTCCAGGATTTAGATGGCTTCGTTTGATACACTTTATAGGAGGAGGTATAAATCTCTCATCGGTTGTTTTAAAGTGGGAGAGGCTGGAGTGGTAGGTCTTGACATGGTAGTTTATTCCTTAAAGAAAGTTCAGTTGATCAGGGAAAGACTTAAGACATCTCAGAGCCAACATAAAAAGTATACAGATGTACGGAGGAAGGATCTCGAGTTCGAGATTGGTGATTTTGTGTATTTGAAAATCTCTCCTATGAAATGTAAAGAGGTTCAGCAAGAAGATGAAACACAATCCTCAATTGTTGGTCCTTACCGAATTCTTAGCCATTTAGAAAAGGTAGCTTACGAGATTGAGTTACCTTCAGACTTAGCTTCAGTTCATCTAGTGTACCATGTCTCCTTCTTAAAGAAATGCATAGGTGATCCAGCAATCGTAATCCCTATAGGGGCATAGATATTTAGAACAACCTCTCCTATGAAGAGATCCCAATCAAAATCCCTGATTATCAGATTCCAAGACTGAGGAGCATAAAAGTCCCTCTAGTCAAAGTTCTTTGGCCAAATCAGTCCATTGAGGGAGCTACTTGGGAAGCAGAGGCAGACATGCAGACCAAGTATCCTCACTTCTTGTTTGAAAATTCAACCTCAGCCCAAGATAACAGTTTTTCTTTGAATTTACTCAATCTCATGTTCAAATATCGCTACCAACTTAGGATCAATTAACGTTGCATACTCAGTCATGTATTCACAAATCAGTTCAATCATGTACTCATGCATCAAGTATGCATGTTCAGTATATAAACTCCGCTTATCAGTAATACCATCCATGCCTTCATGAATGATATTCAGCTATACATACATGCATCAAATATGCATGTTCAGTATTATAATTCAGTATATCAGTAATTTCAGTTATGAAATCATGCTTCAGTTATGTATGTCTAGTGTCTAAATCCAGCCTATCAGTATTCTCAATTTAATTAGTCTTATTCGATGATGAATATTCCCAAGGGAGAGATATTGTAAGACCCCGCAAAATCCTAAGCTCAACTCAGTCTTTTATGCTTGCTCAGGAGTCCCAGACTTATAAAATTCTAGCTAAGTATTCAGACTTAGTATAATTTTGGCCTTCGTAAGTGGCATCTCTATTTAATAACTCTTATGACCTTAAAGTATCAATCTTTAGATTGATTTAACATTAGGAATGTCACTAGGTGTTCCCGAATGAGTTTCGCATTTTATGGACCTCATTTAAACAACTTTTAGGAATCTAAAATAGTGCATCGATGTGATCTCGGTGTAGCGCATTTGCCATCACATCGATTAATATTTTCCTTGTCTCCCAGTGGCAATTTCCAGTGAACCAACGCAGACTCGATGTAATGCGTTGGCGATTGCATCGATGCAAATAACTCTACACTCGGTCTATACGTGGATAAACCAGTTTTCATTAATTAAAAATCCACATCCTCAGAGGTATTAGGGTCATTTTTTCCACCTCTATTAATCCCTAAAACACGATATTCAACGTACATTGCGCAAAATATACATACTTTCTCTCATATTTCTCAAGAATAAGAACCCTAGGTGATTTAATTTCAAGGTCAAGACTCAAGATTTCTACCAATTTTATTTAAGAATTCAGCAACCAAGGTATTTCAAGTGATTATCAAAAGGTTCCTTCCACTATTGGAGTCCAAGAAACTCTTTTAAACTTCAAGTAGCTTAACTTCATGCTTTCCATGATTTCGATTCAAGAGTATTCATGATTATAATTTTGATTGGACTTCTATTCCATGATTAAGTACAAGAATTACGTAAAAACAACTATTATGTATGTAGTATCATGTGAATTCATATTAAAGCCTTGAAATTGTGATGCTCATTTGTTGATTAGTATTATGTGCATATACAATGTCTTCCAAGTGTTTGATGAGTTGTTCATGAGAATTAAATAATAAAATTATATCATGTTAGAATGTATCAAGTTCATGTAATACAAGTGTTTGCTAGAATGTCTCAATGAAGGAATGATGATCAAGTAGTTGTTTATCATGTCTCAAGATTATTCCATTCTTATAATTTATTCTATCGAATCTTGGGGATATTTAATACCCGACAATTTAGCTGATTACCAAGAGCTATGGACAGTCTCAGGATAGTATCAGTAATGTCAAAATCAATAGTACTCTTAGTCAGTTACAGAACTCAGGAAAAAACTCAGTAGACTTAGTACCAGTCCAGTCCAGTTAAGTATTTTGTTCAAACCTTAGTAAATTCAGCCAGTTAACAAAATTCAATAGTAATTTGTCAGTCAATGAAACTCAGTGAACTTAGTTTAGTTAGACAGTATAATCAGTAACAGTTTAGTCAAACCTAGTATGAACAAGGAAATCAGTTCAGTGTCTATTCATATAGGAGTATAATCCCTGCATTACAGAACTACGTAGCCAGCAAAGGTTGAGATATCTTTCTGCCAGACTAGGGTTAATACATCTTGTACAAGTTTTCCTGCCAGCGAGGGTTGACAAAAAAGCTTCTTGTAAGAGAGGGTTAAATTATAGGTTGTCTTTACCCGTGGCACAGTATTGACACCCTTCCATCTAGGGTTCTAGGTTGGAACCCAATCTATTCAAAAAGGGGCATGTCAGTTAGATGATTACCTTTCACTATATCAATTTCAGATTTAGTCTTAGAATAGAACTCAGTTTAGTTCTATAGATTCAGGACTATTAGATACAGTCACTCAGTTCAGTATGAAACTCAGTATAGTTCAACAGGATCAAGAGTGTCAAACACAGTCCCTCAGTTATCAGCTACACAGTATTAGTATACTCAAATATCAGTAAATCAGTAATTCAGAACTCAGTATCCAGTGTTATCACGACCTTATATTACTGTATTTGTATTCCCATTTAGTTTTATTCATGTCATTCAGTCAGTATTGTTATGCATATGAACCCATGTACTTTAGCCTACCTCACTTTGCATACCAGTACATTCAAAGTACTGACACATACCTTTTTTGGTGCTATGATGTTTTATAGCATAGGTTTAGACACACGGGCTCCCGATCATACTTAGCAGTTTAGATATTTAGCTGACAGAGTTAGTGGTGAGTCCCCTTAGTTCATGGAAATGATGATTGTTTTAGTAGTTCAGCTTATTTCAAGAGTTCGGAGTTAGTTGGAGACTTGTCCCATCAACTCCATATTTCAGACAGTTTACATGCTTTTTCAGACTAGAGCATTTTCAGACATATGTATCAGATTTGGTATTTTTTATAACATATTCAATTTTATTATAGTATTGAACCTTATGGCATGTTTTCCGCCTAATTTTTGCATACTACAATATTATTATTCAAATATTACATACAAGTACTAATCATGGGTTAGCTTGTGGTCCTTCGAGATTATGAGAACCGTGTAGCATTCGGGGTGCAGACTTAGGGTGTTAAAAGATATAGTTAGTATATTTCACCTTTTTTTGGCTAGCCTAGTGATCTTGATACTATTAATTAGGTAAAATTGAATTTAATATCCATGTTTCTAGTCGAAGTTCCTATCTTAGGTTTGGTTATCGCTTACTCGACATCTAGAAGTTTAACTAGATACCTTAGCCTAGTTTAGGGCATAGATTTCCTACATAAGGAATTGAATATTAGAAGTGGGTTCGTCCTATCCACATAGGCCAGGACTTGTGTTAGCTTTTATAGATTTAGTTGCGGACGTTAGGCCTAGTTGAGACTAATAAGCCTTACTTACGAGATTTTCTTGGTGAATTGATGGATAATGATGTATTTTTCCCCGAATAGTGACTAATCGCTTATGGTCACGATATTGGGCCTTTAGAGATGTTAATTCCTCTTAGATATGATGTTAGGCCTTAAGAGATATTATTCCTCTTAGGTGTGATATTTGTCCTATAAAGATGATATTTCTCTTATTCATGATATATGGCCTATAGATATGTGTCTTATATATGTAAAATGCCTTTTAATTATAAGTTATGCTTATAGATGTGAGATGCCACCTATATGCGAAGATGATTATAGATATACTATGGCTTATAAATTTGATTATTGATATAATTTATGAAAATGTATGTGGGCCTAAGGCCATGATTATAATTTTGTAATTATTCCAAACATATTATTGGGCCAAAGACTGTGTTATTATATGAGTTAGGTATCCAGGAAGTAATTACCCTTGTAAATGATATAGTTGTAGTTTATGAATATATATATATATATATATATATATATATATAAGCTTATATATACATCTATCAAGTATGGGACATAGGGAAATGTGGCATGATGTTTATTATTCCAATGTTTGAATACTAGTGATGGCATACATAGACGTGGTACATTCATGATCATTCAATCAATGGTTGATACCATCTCAGTCAGACTATAATATTATAATTATTATTGTTGTCATTAACTAAGGTCTAAAGCCTACCTTGTTCCATAAAATGGATTTCTTCATAATAATAACTACCTAACTTAATGAATAATCTACATCCATAAAAGAGGTTAATAATGATGATTTAAAGATTTGCTTGAAATATATTTTCGTCCAAGATTTGACACTACTATTCACTCTAGTCGTGAGATATTCCGAACCTTTCTACACTTTTATAGAGATTTAGTCTCAAAGTTCACTCCGAGCAACCAACTTACAGATATATACTTTTTTAGCCATGACTTGAGTCAGTGCACCTATTATATATATACTTATTAATAATGTGATATGATAATGTGATGAGGCCCGGCAAGGCAGGAGGACATTATGATGATGTGATGATGGCGGGAAGGCCGAAGGATATTATGATGATGTAATGCTTCCCGACATGGCCGTAGCTATTATGATGATGTGATAATAGCTGGAAAGGCCGGAGGATTATTATATTGATTGTGCACCTTGCATTCATTCTTGCATGTACATTGCCTATCACCAGTATATACTTACATCTATCAGCCAGTATGGGACGATTGCATATAACTGGATGATGACTATGCCTTGTGTTATTATATTCTAATTGAACCTTCTGAGCCTATGACGGTGGGGTACGCATAAGATCATATAGGTATTTTGTTGTTCGGATTAGTAGGTTACTCGCGCTATTATTGATATTGTTATTATCATTGTTATGACCATTATTATGTCTAGTTTATGAAAGATTGGTCGTCGATTCTATATCGATATTTGTGGTATGTTTCCGGCCACTTCTATCTTATGATTCGCATTATTATGCATATTTATTTCATGTTTAAATATATGGATTAGAAACCTTGAGCATGATGGTACTAAATCCTTATAGGATTATAATAAAGCCTTAAACTGGAGACATGATGATTTAGGTTATGCATCGAGTTAACCTCACACATAATTATATATATATATATGTATGGATGTATGTCTAGCTATATGTAGCTATGGTATTACCGTGTATCCCTTCCTTCATTTTTTTATATTGTATATTCATTCCTTGGCCTTGTATATTGTTATATAATCTTTTTTCGTCCTTTATGCTATATTGGCCAGGGATACACGGTATAGTGTTAAGATTTCTAAGTATGGCTAGAAAAGGATAGTTCATCCTTAATATTTTCATAACCCTTGTATGTTAGTCTCTTGAATATGAACAAGATAGTTTATCTTCATTACCGCATTGGCTATTTATGTAGTTGCTGAACATTGAGTGTATTTTCCATTTTGTTTATATGTTATATATATATGCTTTATCTTTGGTGCTCAGTTGGCAGTCGCCTACTGAGTACCATTCATTGGGTACTCATACAACACTTCTACAGCCTGCAGATCATAGTATGGGTTATCGTTATTAGTATGTGTATCGTGTGGACTAGCCATGGTTTAGAGACTTAGAGTTAGTTCCTAACATTTGGAGTATTGCTTATCTTTCTCTTCCTAACATTTGGAGCATTACTTATCTCTCTCTCTTATGTATTAGACTAGTCTCTATATTGTATTCCGAGATAAGTTGTATCATTGTAATGCCTTTGATATTTCATGTTTGTACTTATGTTATGTTAGAACCTCTTGTACTGATACCACCAGGTTTCGGGATTATATTATGTAATTGCTTCTTTATTCCATCTATTCCACAGTTCTATTCTCTATATATTGAGTAGTCTGTTACTAGCCGTTCTGGACAACGGGTTTGGCTCGCCTACTTGTCCAATATACAAGGCGCCACCATGACTTGACAAATTCGGTCGTGAAAGGATGGAATTTGATGGAAAAATAATGGAAAATGACCATGGAGTGTTGAACTAGCTTACCTTAGCTTCGTTGGATAATTTTCAAAACTTTCCCATGTCCCGTGCTCTCAAAAATAGAGGAATAGACCTAGAGAAATAATGGAAAATTGGGTGAAGAAGAGAGAATTATCACAAGCAGTGGCCACTTAAGAGGCAGTTGAGTTGCTTAAGCATCAAATGACCACAAAAGTGGTCGAGTAAGGATTAGTACGAGTCGCTAATGAGGAATACTGACCACTAAAACATACCACTGCTCAGCATATAATGCATCTAAAGTGGCTCAAGGTCACTAAAGCGACCACCGGTAAAGCAGCTCCCAGACTCTTTTAGCGATCATACCTTATATTAGGCATCCAATTTTTCTAAGTCCATACGGAATCTGATCTAGTGGTTGGGATTCATTTGGAACCTCGTACGTGCAAAAAAATTATGCAACGATAATAAATTTGTCATTCTAGACTAAATGAAACCATTACAACTTTTATTTGAGATCATTTCAGTTAAATGTGGGCCTTATGCCCATAGTTCTATTTTCATCAAATCTACCCAATAATGCAAAATGAGTTGAAAATCCTCGAGACCTAGACCAAAGGTGCCCAGCCTAAAATCAATGTTTTGGAGCTAATAGCATTATTGAAAATCCCATTTGAGGCCATTTACTATAAGTTTTGGTCGAAGACCAATTCCGTAACCTTGAAAGCTCCAAAATAGGGAAATGAGCCTAAAACCCATACAAACTATTTGAAAAGACAATGGATAGTTTTGACAATTAATAAATGACCTTTAGAGACTATGGGAAGACATGAAACACCAAAAGTACCAAAAAATTGAAGAATTGATCGAGAGGGTCATTATTCCTAAACTACAAGAAGTGAGCTAATTTCTTTCACTGAAATACTATAGCCCAAATGGAATCATATTTCCCAAAGGAATAAGGAAGACCTACCGTAACATCCATCATAATATTCTCTCATTTCCATATAGTTGTAAACATCTTCTAAAGAAGTATTGTAGGCCTTTGATATTCATACATCACCTTCTGATATTTGAGACACTGGACACATACTCCATTATGTCTCTCTTTATCCCTGTCTAGCAATAAAGGTGCCTTAAGTCATAATACATTTTGGTTTCACCCGAATGAATAGAATAACACAAACCATGGCCCTCAAAAAGTACAACATGAATTAAATCACCAACCCGAGGAACACACATCCTATCTTAAACCATAACAACCCACCTGCATCAATAGTGAGATATCTAGCACCTCTCTATGCACTACCTTATCCATAATTGAATTCAACTTCTTATCATCAAATTATCGGGCATTAACTTGATCAAGAAATATGGACTTCGCCTCAACACTAGCCAATACTCCACCGCTATTTAAAATACCAAACTGCATACACTAAGTTGCTAGTGTTTCAAACTCTCTAGGTAAAGGTCGCTTAGACACTCTTAAGAAGGACAAACTACCCATACTTTTAGCCTTTTGGCTCAATGCATCTGCCACCACATTGGCTTTCCTTGAATGATACGGGATAGTCACAGCATAATCCTTTAACAAATTCATCCTTCTTTGTTGCCTTAGATTCAAATCCCTTTGATTAAACACATGTTGTAGGCTATTACAATTTGTGAATACCTCAACCTTGGCATCATTAAAATAACGCGTCCAATCTTTAATGCCAATACCACCGCTGCTAACACTAAATTGTGACTTGGGTAGTTTTTATCATGAGGCTTTAATTATCTCAAAGAATAGGGAATGAAATTCCTATCCTATATTAACACATCACCTAATTGATCAACACCCAACTACACATCCAATTAAAGATAAAGCAGTCACTGTCAAGTAAAGTAACCCAACTCATATTGGGGTCGAACCCATAGGAAATACGTGGACTTATTTATCTACTTTGTTGGAATCAATAGGCATTATTAAAATTAAATAGGAGGTTTATAGTTGTAAACAATAACCAAACTTCAAATCTCTAGTTGTAAACAATCAGAAATGAATACTAGGCTTGTGTTCCCCCTAGCTTATAACTTAGTAGGATTCTCATGCTAAATGCAGCTATTAAACTACTGCACATATAGTATCTGGTAAGTTAGGTATCACCAACTGCTTCTCATCATACTTTGGTGAATTTCACTTCTCTCGGTCTCAGAGTGTCTCCTTACAAACCCTAACCTTGGACCCCAATTTCAACTATCTCTTCTCGATTTCAAGTTTATTATATGTAAGTTAATTGTATTAAGTAGATAATGTCGGTAAGCTTATTTTGACAACTAACCCCAAATCACTATTAGAATCTATTTTTCCTAATATCTACCACCCTCTAGGGTTCATAGGGAATACAGGCTGGACCCTAACATTTCCAACTGTTAAGAAAGTAATAGACTCGAAGAAAATCACAATACATGCAACAACAACTATCTAGAAATTAAACACTTCCTCTACTTTGTTAGTCAGCTAGGGTTCCCACAAACCTAGCAAAGGGAATTAGCCGCTCCTAGTTGTGAAATAACCAAAGTAATTTATAATTGAAGATATTCAAACAATGTCACAATAATGAATAAAACCTAAAGTCTTTAACTGAATAAACAACAAAAATCAATACAAAGCAATGAAACCATAGCACATCAACTTGCCTATTTTCAGCATTTTAAGTGTCGAAAGTTCTATGAAACCATAGCACAACAACATCCTCAACATAGAACATTTGCATGTCCTCATGAAACACAACAAAACAAAATAAAACAATGAAACTTAACTAGGAGAACTCTAAGCTATCTAAGCAGTCAATCATCAACTTCAAGCTAAAACACATTACCCTCTTATATTTTAACAATTCAAAACGAACTGTGTATACATAAATCAGAACAATGTGATGCACGGAAATCAAGATTAGGAATTACATTAGAAATATAAAATAATGCATATTTACACGTTACACTACCCAAATAAGTAAGCACTTATCTATAAAAACCTATGTGCCCTCACAACAAAAAAGTCCCTCTCCCTCATATAAAATCATGCATGTCAATGCAGGGATAGTCAAGAGACACTTACACTCATAGTAGAAGTTCCACCAATAAGCATCATATACCATAGGCTTGCCCTTATTTTCTTTTATCTTAGCTTTTTGACAGTTAAGTGAAGATTACTATAGGACTTTATTCAGTTTATAATGTAGGCTTGGGGGATGGTATGGTACATATGGATATATTTAGTGACTAAGGCCCCTTGGCACTACACTTACTTTGGGGTCTACTTATCAACTAATTTTTGTTATTCCACCCTTATTTATCACTTTTATTCTTTATTGCACATTCAGGTTTGGTGTGGTTTCTTTTATTCATTCTTTTTTTCACAATTTTCTTTTATTTTTCATTTTCTACCACACCCTAGCCTTACTATCTTTTCTCTTAGTTTACCCTTCTTCATACCTACTTCAGATTATGCACCCATATGATAGAAACTCTCAACTAGGAAATTTTCCTGAGTTGAGGTACATAATGTCCAAGGAGGATCAGGGCCAATAGAGGTTCATTGCAACACAAATTGTACGATGAAAGGTGTAATAAGAAAAATAGGCTATGTAGGCTCAAAATAAGGATCAAGGGCTACTTATTCTTAATGTCATTTAATCTAAAAGTTGACTAATATAAAAAATATCCTATGATCATTTCCTAACTGGCTATCCTATAGCCTACGCAAGACTAAATGGGCAAGTTCTATATTCAACATACAAAGGAAACTAACTAGTATCACACACACATATGGCACATGGTCACACCACAAATTACTACCTCTCTGGTTCATGCAATTGTTAGCTATGATTATAATGTTGCTAATCCTAATGCCATGACAAGATTCACAATGGTCACACATATATACATTCACATAGTTCTAAAAACAAATTTCTGGAGGGGTAACATTTTTCTCAAAAATCAACAAAAAATATGTCAACTGCCCTAGATACTCAAAATTCTTATAATTACATAAAAACACAACACAATACGAAACAAAACATGATAAGACATGAAAATTAACCTAGAAATTCCGATTCTATAACCATACCGCATTCAATGGGAAAAGAAGCACGAAAACAAAAACCCACAACAGCTATGGTATACCGCATCCCCAGCTAAAAGACTACGCATTATCCTAAGTGCATCAAAATAATGTAAATAAAGGGAATAAGGACATAACTGGGATGCACTAGGCATCCATGTCTGTCATTTTTTCAAAACTAACGAAATCCCTTAAGTTACCTCCCAAGAAGCGCTTGATTTATCATCACAGCATGACTTAGTTACCTTGACTCCTCAGAATTCGCCATTGCAGACCTCATAAATTACCTTAACATCTTAAAGATTACCCAAATAGTGATTCACACGCTGCCCATTCACTTTGAGTGGGACTTCACCATATCTTTTCTTTTCTACAAAACCATTAGGGAATGCCCTAACCATAGTGAATGGTCCAAACTACCTAGACTTCAACTTGATAGAAAATAAAAGACGTCTTGAATTATACAACAAGACCAAATCACTAGGTTCAAAAACCTTTTTCTCAATCTTCGTGTCATGATAAAACTTTATATTTTCTTTGTATATAGCAGAGCTCTCATAAGCAAAGTATCAGAATTCATCAAACTCATTCACCTTGCTCAACCTCATCTTACCTGCATTATGTAGCTCAAAATTTAGCATTTTCAATGCCCATAGTGCCTTATGATCAAGTTCGATCGAAAAGTGAAATGCCTTGCCATATACAAGCTAATATAGGGAAGCACCTATGAGGGTCCTAAATGTTGTCCAGTATGCCCATAAAGCATTATCTAAATTTTTTGACCAGATAGTCGGGTTGGCATTCACCATCTTTGCCAATATAAACTTGATCTGTCTATTGGAGACCTCAACCTTCCCACTTTTTTGAGGATGATAAGGTGTTGCCATACCATGCTTTACACCATTTTTGTCAAGAAAGGCCTTAAATAGATGGTTTTAGAAGTGGGACCCAACATCTCTAATAATCGTACGTGAAGTGCCAAATTAATAAAATATATTTTCTTTAGAAAGGAGGTGACACTCCTACCTTTGTTATTAAGGAGCACAACCACCTCCACCAATATAGGTACATAGTCAACTTCAACCAAAATATCCTTCATTCCATAGAATATTACGAATAAGCACATGAAATCAATCATATATACATCAAATAGCTCAAACTCTAAGGATAGGTGTCATGGGGAGTTCATGGCTTCGTGAAATATTACCTTGACAGTGATACCGGTCATAGGATTCTGAAAAATTATGAGCATCCTTGTATATTATAGGCCACTAAAACCCATATAATAGAATTTTATGGGCTATGTGGGTACCACCGTGATGACCCCCCAACTGGTGATGAATGATAAGCCTCAAGAATGCTCATCATCGCTACCTCTAGCATACATCTTCATATCACACCATTAACACAGATCAAGAAAAACTAAGGCTCATCCCAAAAAAACTTCATCACCTCATGCGTGAACCTCTTGCATTACTGAAAGGATAAGTCTTGTAGGATAAGATCATTGCCAAATAGCTGCAAAATCAACAAACTAGAGGATTAAGTCTTGAGATGCTGCCAAGACCCGCTCATCTGGAAAAATATTATCTATTACAAGTGAATCCGTTACTTTCTTCATTGCCTCCTCTTCAAGCCTAGATACGTGATCTACAACTTGGTTTTTTGTGACTTTTCGATCCTTCACTTATAAGTCAAACTCTTACATCAAGAGAACCCAACAATTCAATATTGGTTTTGAAACTTTTTTAACATAAGATATCTCAAGGCTACATGGTCTGTGTGAACTATGACTATGGTCCCAATTAAATAGGACTGAATTTTTTTGAAAGGCAAACACCTCTGCAAGAAACTCTTGCTCTATGACTATATAGGTTTTTTGTGTAGAGTTTAATACCTTGATGGAATAATATATTGGAAGAGAGATCTTTGCCCTAAATTATACTAGGACAATACCCAAGGCCACTCTACTAGCATCACGCGTGACCTCAAATGACAATGACAATTAGGTAATAAAATAATAGGGGATGAAACCCACCACTTCTCCGGGCATTTAAAGTCCTTGAGGCATGCATCATCAATTACAAATTTCACCTCTTTCTCTAAAAGCTTGCATAATAGATTTGAAATATTTTAGAGGTCCTTGATGAATCTCACATAAAACCACCATGGATAAAAAAACATCGAATACCTTTTACTGATACTGGCAACTTTTAATTACCTTAATTTTTGCCTAATCTACCTCAATACCAAGTTTTGAGATCTTATTCTTGAGGACGATAATTTTCTTTACTATAAAATGACATTTTTCCTAATTCTGCACCAAGTTGAACTTTTCACATATTTATAATGCATTGGCCAAATTTGATAAAGAAGCATTAAAGGATTCCCCAACTATGGAAAAATCATCCATGAATACCTCAATCGTTTCGTCCACCATGTTAGAAAATATAGATATTATGCAATACTAAAAGGTGGCAGGAGCATTGCATTCCATAAGGGCAAGTAAATACCATCTTTTCTTGGTCCTTGGGAGCAATACTGATCTAATTGTAACCCAAGTACCTATCAATGAAAAGCATATGGAAATGGATCTTTTGTGTCCATGTATTCAACTTATTATAATCTATGAAAACTCTCTAACTAGGCATTGGTCTCATGGTCACAAGTTCATTCTTCTCATTTGTAACTATAATGATTCCACCATTTTCGGGCACACATTGGACCAAGCTAACCCATTGTCATCAGCAATGGGGTAGACCACCCCAACATCTAACTTTTTTTTTACAATCTCCTACATAAGAGAACTCAATTGCCACTGATGCTTAATGCTGGGAATATAATTTAGTTTAAGTTGTATCTTATGCATATAAGTATCGGGTGAAATACCCATAATATTAGCTATGGTCTACCCAATAGATCTTTTAAATCTCTACAATACTAATATCAATACTTATGGCTCTACCAGATCTGAAGAAATAATCATTGGTAAGGTATCATTAACCCCTAAGAATGAATACCACAAGTAATATGGGAGGGTTTTCAATTCCAAAATTGGTGGCTCCTCTATAGATGGTACCACAGGAGGCGTGGTTATATTCTTCAAATCAAGATCCAATTTTTTTAGAGCATAATTATAATAAGCTCCACCATGAAAGGCATGAACCATCTCATCATATTCTTCAATGCCATTACTCTCAAAATTCATGATTATCTCTGCTAATTCCTTGGCCCCAAGTCTCTCTTCAATGGGCACAACCTCTATATCAACCTTATCATCAATAGTATCTATGACTGACACTACTCAAATATAATTTGACTGTTGCATTAAGTAATACATATCAAAAATAACTTTCTCATCATTTAGTCTAAACTTTATCTTCCCCAACTCTATATTAATCAATGCTCTACCTATGGCTAGGAAGGTTCTACCCAATATAATAGGGGCTTGAAAGTTCACCTTACAGTCAAGAATCACGAAGGCATTTAGGAACATAAATAATTCCACTTCTTACTACTACATCACACAAAACACCAACCAGTTTCATCACAGATAAGTCGACCATCAACAACTTTATCTATGTAGGTTTGAGTGCCCCCATCCCAAACAAATTGTATACAACTATTGACATTAAATTGATGTCATTCCTCAGGTCGCACAAATCCTGTTTGACATTGAAGGGCTAAAAAAACACAAAATAGTGAATTCCCTGGGGCCCTTATTTTTCTATACTAAGGATATTGAACTTGTAATACCCCGGGAAATTTTTCGTTGAAATTTTGTGCGTATATGTGTTGGGTTCTATCTTCGGGAATGAATTATAAATTGTTCGTGCGTAATGTCTTTGATTATGATCCACAATTACGTAGATTATCGAATAAGCTTTCCAACAATATATGGATCATCCAAAACGGACACCCGAGCGACGAGTTATGAACATTTCGATCGAATCGTGAATAGTAGTGAACAGTAAAACATGCAGGAAAAAGTACTGAGGCCTGGCGTATTTTTTCTCCAAATTTAAACGATCATAACTAATTGTACATAATGATCTTGGTCATATACTATATATCAACGGAAAGCTCTGCGAGTCCTCTTTCCAATTAAATTGGTTTCATCCAATTTGTGTATTGGAGCAAAAAGTTATGGTCGATCTACTTCAGCCTATCAAAAGCGAATTTTCGGGTCAACTTCAAATAATCATAACTCCTCGTACATAATGATCTGGGTGAGATACTATATATCAATGGAAATATATGAGAGTCCTCTTTCTAATGAAATTGGTTTCATCCAATTTGCATATCGGAGTAAAATGTTATGGTTGATCTACTTCAGACTATCAAAACAGTCCACCAAAGGACCGATTCGAGAATTATTTGATTTTAGGGGAGTTTTGGTCAATCCCCCTCACCCAAAATCCATCCAAAACCTATATTAAATCCTATTAGAAGCTTATATGTTATATTTCACCAAATTCCCTCAAAAAGAAAATCCTAAGCTCCTACATCCAACTTCAAGAACCTCCAAAGTTCACCATTAATTCTGCAAATTTATTCAAGATTCCAAGTTCCTGGTGCAAGAACTCCAAGAACCATCATTCAAAGGCACGATTAACATCTCAAAAATGAGTATCGATCCAAAGTTCATCATTCAAGGTAATGGGGTTTTTCAACAAGAACTCTCTTTTGTTCTTGTGCCTAAAAGTAATTTTCTTTACAAAGGCATGATTTTTATTTGATTTTTATGAATTTGAAGCATGAACCCATATCTTATGATGATTATTATAAAATCTTGATGTTTATGATTTTGAAAGATGATTTTACATGTGTGGAGATATAAAGCATGAATCTTGAATGATATTTATCATAATTTTGATATTTGGGTTGTGAATCCCCATTAGAAATTATGTTTTTTTGAGAAAGTGTGTGTTACAAGCATGTTGATGTTGAATATTTGAGATATTTTGAATGATTAGACCTTTTTGTCTTAATGGAGTTGTTTTGAACTCGAGTGTGAAAGAAATCCACAACGTGGTTGATTTTGATAGATAGGAAGCATGATAGCTCCTGATGTATATTTATATATTACTGAAATTATGTTGTTGTGGATTTTCTTTGAAATGATCTGAGCTAAGTTCGGGAGAAATCTTTAGCACTGAGTGGGAGGTATAAAGCGACCTTACTTCCCTAGAACTACGTGCCCCCATAGGAGTGAGCCTGAGGCTAATTTATTTAGTGATCACTAGTTTGTATGGATTTGATTTCAATAGAACTACTCTGATGGCAAGGATAGGACAGCTCTCCCCAACGTGGATTGTACGTTGGACTCTTTGTTTCTCACATGGTTTATGTCGGTTATAGGATCTCCCAGTGTGTGTGTTTTTTCTTGTGTCTATGGTGAATGGTGAAGTGATTTGGAAGTGGAATTGTGAAAGTTATTCTTTCAAAAGACTTAAATGATATTTACTTTATGAGAATTGATATTCTTGATGAACTAAAAGTGATTGACAAATTATATGATGACTCATATGTGTTATTGTACTTATTTTATCCTCTCATGATTATGAAAATATTTTTCAAGCTATGTGAGTCTTTCATACATCCTGCATATTTCTTATAAATATTTATGATGATGATGTTTATAAAGATTCATACACCCCCATATACTCGGTTTCTTTCCATGGTTCTGACCCACATCTTTGGATGTGGCTGCATTTTCTTAGAATGTAGGTTCAGGTGCTCAGTTCTAGGTTCGACAGTGATTTTTTGGGTATGGTGTTCTACATCCTCTATCGTGGTGAGTCCTTATATTCTGAGGACGTAATGTCTGATATTGGTTTCACAGAATTTTTTACATTTGATAACTGAGTATGAGTCAGTTGGGGCATGTCTCAATGGCTCGCTAGTTTTATTGATTTTCTTAGAGGCTTGTTAGACTAGTATAGATGTTGAGAGTTGACTAATAAGTAGTATCTTGTTATCTTTATAAAATTCTTTTATTCTTAGATGATGATTACTCTGTTGATATTTGAGGGTTATTTATGAAAATCTCATTGATTCGTGTTGAACTGAATAAAAATGGCTTAAAGGGTTTTCTTGGGGCTACTCGTAGCCTCAAGCACTGTGTGACACTCCGTAACCCATTTTCAGGGCGTTACAAACTTGGTATCAGAGCCTAAGGTTTTGAGGTTTCCTAGGGAGTCTGATATGCCACGTTAAGTAGAGTCTTGATTATCAATGTGTAGCGCGCCACATCTATGAGCAAGAGGATATAAGACGTTTTAGGAAAAAGTGTGATTCTTTTTTTCAGAAGTCTATCATGCTTAAAGTATCTCTCTCTACTATTGATTCCTGCTCTCCACTTTTAGAAATATGCCTCCACGTTGAGCAAGAAGAAATAATGATGGTCAGCAACCTCAACCTGCTGACCCATTGAATGAAAATATGTCTCATGCTGAATTTTGGGCAGCCTTTCAGGCGCTAGCCCAAGTTGTTATGCAAATATTCAGGCCAACCCGGCCCCGGCTCCATAGTAGCAGGGAGGTGATTCAGCTACTGCAAGGATCCGTGACATCATGCAGATGAATCTACAAGAATTTTATGGGTCCAAGTCTGATGAGGATCCATGCTTATTTTTAGAGGAGGTGCAGAAGATTACTCAGGTGATGCATGTATCTGAGGAACATAGTGTGGAGTTGGCTGCATATAGGTTGAAAAACCTTGCTTATGATTGGGTTATTGCTTGTAGGAAAGGTAGAGGTAAGGGAGCTGTCCCTACAACTTGGCAAGAGTTCTAGGATGCATTCCTGGATAAGTTTTTCCCTTTGGAGATGAGGAAGGTGAAGGTGGAAGAGTTTATGAACCTGCGACAGGGCTCTATGACTATTAGGGAGTACTGTCTAAAGTTTAATCATTTGGCTAAGTATGCTCCTTACTTAGTGGCTGATAATTGGGCTAGTACGAGTAAGTTTGTGACTGGAGTATCTAGTTATGTGGTTAAGGAGTGTAGGTATGCTATGCTGAATAGTGAGATGAATCTTTCTAGGCTGATGACTCATGCCCAACAAATTAAGGAAGATAAGATTAAGGAGAGAGATAGACTAAGAGGGAATAAGAGAGCAAGCTCCGAGTAGCACGGACAGGGTCAGACTAGATCACAGGGAGGGATTCACCCTCAATATCAGGATTATTCGTCTATGCCAGCACTGTCATTTGCTAGTGCTCCCATGCCTAGAGGTAGGCAGGAGCAAGGTAGCAAGTCATATGCATCCAGGTCCTAGTACAGTGCTGGCAGTAAGCCAAATCATCCCCTATGTCCTAACTGTAGTAGGGCTTATGTGGGTGAGTGTTAGGGTGAGAAGAGGGGTTGTTTCCACTATGGTAACATGGGTCACAGAGTTATAGATTGTCTACAGGATGGACAAGGGCGTCATGACTATCGCCCTTAGACCCATACTCAAACTGTTAGTGCTCCAGTTCTAGCGACTTACCCAGCCCCAGCTCAGGGCGCCTCTTCTAGCAATGCTGGCGGGCAGCGCCAAAATAAATTCTATGCTTTACCATCCCACCAGGAATAGCAGAACTCTCCCGATGTTGTTACTGGTATGCTTCGTATATTTTAGTTTGATGTATATGCTTTGTTAGATCTTGGATCCAGTTTCTCATATGTTACACCTTTGATTGATGTGAATTTGAAATGAGTCTTGAGATTATTCCCGAGCCTATCCTAGTTTCTACCCTAGTAGGTGATTCGATTGTTGCCCAAAAAGTGTATAAAAAGTGTCCTGTTACCGTTATTCATAGAGTCTCACTAGTTGATCTGATTAAGTTAGACATGGTAGATTTTGATGTGATTCTGGGTATGGACCGACTATATTCTTCTTATGCCTCTATTGATTGTTGGACCCCAGTGTTCAAGTTTCAGTTTTTGGGTGCATCCGTGTTTGAGTGGTCTGGGAATTTTGTGTCACCCAAGAGTCATTTTATCTATTACCTCAAAGCTAGAAAGCTTATTTCCAAGGGGTGTATTTACCATTTGGTTAGAGTCAAAGACACTAAGTTTGAGACTCTAACTCTCCAGTCTATTAACGTCGTCAATGAGTTTTCTGATGCTTTTATGGATGATCTCCCAAGGATACCTACTAATAGATAGATAGAGTTCGGGATTGATCTTCTTCCCAATACTCAGCCTATTTCTATTCCTCCTTACGCTATGGCCCCTGTAGAACTTAAGGAGTTGAAAGAGAAACTCAAAGATCTACTAGATAAGGGTTTCATAAGGCCCAGTGTTTCTCCTTGGGGTGCTCCTGTGTTTTTTGTGAGAAAGAAAGATGGCTCTTTGCGTATGTGCATTGATTACCACTAACTGAATAAAGTCACTGTAAAAAATAAGTACCCCCTTCCAAGAATAGATAATTTGTTTGATCAATTGCAAGGTGCAATTTATTTCTCAAAGATGGACCTTCATTCTGGCTATCATCAACTCAAAGTTAGGGAGTGTGACATCTCAAAAATCATTTTCCGAACTCGTTATGGCCATTTTGAGTTTCTTGTTATGGATTTCAGGTTAACTAATGCCCCAGCAGCTTTCATGGACCTTATGATTCGAGTTTTCAGACCATATCTGGATATGTTTGTCATAGTGTTCATCAATGATATACTGGTGTACTCCCGTAGTGAGGATGAACATTTTGATTATCTCCAAACTATCTTGCAAACCCTTAGAGATCACAAGTTGTTTGCCAAGTTCAGTAAGTGTGAGTTTTGGCTTAGGTCAGTTACTTTTCTGGGTCATATCATTTCTTCCGAGGGTATTAGAGTTAATCCCCAAAAGACCGAAGCATTTAGAAATTGGCCTAGACCTATTTCTCCGACTGATATCCAAAGTTTCTTGGGTTTACCTGGCTATTACCGCCTTTTTTAAGGGTTTCTCCTCTATAGCGTCTCCTATGAATCAGTTGACCCAAAAGAAAGTAAAGTTCTTATGGTCCAAATCTTGTGAGAAGAGTTTTTAGGAGTTGAAGACTCGAGTCACTTCAGCACCTGTTTTGACTTTTCCTGAAGGTGTTGATGACTTTGTGGGGTACTGTGATGCTTCAAGAGTTGGGTTGAGTTGCATATTAATGCAGAAGGGTAACGTGATAGCTTATGCTTCTACACAGTTGAAACCCCATGAGAAAAATTACCCCACCCTTGACCTTGAGTTGGTTGCTGTTGTGTTTGCTTTGAAAATATGGAGACACTATTTGTATTGTGTCTATGTTGATGTTTTCACTGATCATAAGAGCCTGCAGTATGTGTTTACCTAGAGAGAATTGAATCTTAGGCAGAGATGATGGTTAGAATTATTAAAGGACTATGATATGAGTGTGCTGTACCATCTGGGCAAGGCCAATATTATGGCGGATGCCCTAAGTAGAGTGTCCATGGGTAGTATTTCGCATGTGGTAGAAGGTAAGAAAGAGTTGTCTCATGATGTACATCGTTTCGATAGATTGGGGGTTAGGTTGTTTGACTCTGTTGAAGGTAGTATAGGCGTTCAGAGTAGTTCCAAATCCTCCTTGGTTTCAGAAGTGAAAGAAAAGCAATACTTAGATGCTAGTTTGGTCAGACTGAAGGAGTCAGTCAAGGACCAAAAAGTAGAGGTTTTATCCCAAGGGGGTGATGGTATGTTGAGATTGCAAGGTTGATTGTGTGTCCTGAATGTTGATGATCATAGACAGAGGATTATGGCTGAAGCGCATGGGGCACGATATTTTATTCATCCTGGTGCCACGAAGATGTACCAAGACTTGCGGGAAATCTATTGGTGAAGTGGCATGAAGAAATATATAGCAACATTTGTAGCTAAGTGTGCAACATACCAACAGGTTAAGGTTGAACACCAAAGACCTGGTGGTATGATGCAAGAGTTTAGTATTCCCACCTAGAAGTGGGAAGAGATAAATATGGACTTCGTGATTGGTTTACCTACTTCCCGACGCCATCATGATTCCATTTGGGTTGTGGTTGATAGGTTGACTAAGTCTGCTCATTTCTTGCCTATTCATACTTCATATATTGCTGAGGATTATGCTAGATTGTATATCCGAGAGCTAGTCAGACTGGATGGAGTTCCCTTGTCTATCATTTGGGATAGGGGTACTCAGTTCACTTCACAATTTTGGAAAGCCTTTCAGAAGGGTCTTGGTACCCAAGTGCTTTTGAGTTCTGCTTTTCATCTGCAGAATGATGGTCAGGCTTAGCGGACCATCCATACCTTAGAGGATATGTTGAGAGCTTATGCACTTGACTATAGGGGAAGTTGGGATGATCACTTACCGTTGATAGAGTTTGCTTACAATAACAATTTCAACTCTAGTATTGGCATGGCTCCGTTTGAAGCCTTATGTGGGAGGAAGTGTAGATCACCTATAGGTTGGTTTTAGGTGGGTGAAGTGGCTGTGAGTAGTCCTGATTCAGTATTTGAGGCTATTGAAAAAGTTAAGTTGATTAGCGAAAGGTTGAAAACTGCACAGAGTCATCAGAAGTCATATGCGGATGTTAGAAGGAGAGACCTTGATTTTGAAGTTGGTGACCTAGTGTACCTGAAAATTTCACCCATGACAGGGGTGAAGAGATTCGAAAAGAAGAGGAAGCTTAGTCCCCGTTATGTTGGTCCTTACAAAATTCTTAGCCGTGTTGGTAAGATAGCTTATGAGGTCGAGTTGCCTTTCGAGTTGTCCTCTGTTCATCCAATATACCATATCTCTATGCTTAGAAAGCATATTAGCGATTCTGTGGTAGTGGATTCCTCTGTGAGTGCTGACATTCAAAAAAATCTTTCTTTTGATGAGATTACTGTTGAGATTCTTGATTTCAGTGTCCAAAGACTAAGGAACAAAGAAGTTCCCTTGGTCAAGGTGTTGTGGCAAAACCAATCTGTTTAGGGTGCAACCTGGGAAGCTAAGGTGGATATGCGATCCAAGTTCCCGCACCTATTTTCTGCGAATTCTGATCAAGCCGAAGGTGCCGTTCTTCCCTAAATCATGCACTTTTGATAAAAGTTGCAGCAGTTCAGCTGTCATTTATTATGTGTTCACCTGTAGTTTTTTGAATTTATGCATTCTATGTTGCATTCGTAGTGAGAAACGATATGTTGATGAGTCTAACAAATGGTTTCAGCTGTATTCTCTATTCCCTATCTAATCTTCGAATGTCTAGAGTCATTCGAGGATGAATGTTTCCAAGGGGGGATAATGTAATACCCCGGGAAATTTTTCGTTGAAATTATGTGCGTAAACGTGTAGGGTTCAATCTTCTAGAATGAATTATGAATTTTCTGTGCGGAATGTCTTAGATTATGACCCACCATTGCGTAGAGTATCGAATAAGCTTTCTAATGAAATGTGGATCATCCAAAAAGGGAACCCGAGCGACGAGTTATGAACATTCCGATCGAACCATGAATAGTAGTGAACAGTAAAACGTGCAGGGAAAAGTACCGACGTCTGGCTTGTTTTTTCTCCAAATTTAAACGATCATAACTCCTAGTACATAATGATCTGGGTGATCTACTATATATCAACGGAAAGCTCTGCGAGTCCTCTTTCCAATGAAATTGGTTTCATCCAATTTGTCCACTGGAGCAAAAAGTTATGGTCAATCTACTTTAGCCTTCAAATGATTATAACTCCTCGTAAATAATGATCTGGGTGAAATACTATATATAAATGGAAATATATAAGAGTCCTCTTTCTAATGAAATTGGTTTCATCCAATTTAGATATCGGAATAAAACGTTATGGTTGATCTACTTCAAACTATCAAAACAGTCCACCAAAGGATAGATTCGAGAATTATTTGATTTTAGGGGTGTTTTGGTCACTCCCCCTCACCCAAAATCCATCCAAACCTTATATTAAAGCCTATTAGAAGCATTATATGTTATATTTCACCAAATTCCCTCAAAAAGAAAACCCTAAGCTCCTACATCCAACTTCAAGAACCTCCAAAGTTCACCATTAATTCTGCAAATTTATTCAAGATTCCAAGTTCCTAGTTCAAGAACTCCAAGAACCATCATTCAAAATCACGATTAATATCTCAAAAATGAGTATCGATCTAAAGTTCATCATTCAAGGTATGTGGGGTTTTTCAACAAGAACTCTCTTTTGTTCTTGTACCCAAAAGTAATTTTCTTTACAAAGGCATGTTTTTTATTTAATTTTTACGAATTTGAAGCTTGAACCCATATCTTATGATGATTATTATGAAATCTTGAGGTTTAAGATTTTGAAAGATGAGTTTACATGTGTGGAGATATAAAGCATAAATCTTGAGTGATATTTATCATGATTTAGATATTTTGAATGATTTGACCTTTTGGTCTTAATGGAGTTGTTTTGAACTCGAGTGTGAAAGAAATCCGCAACGTGGTTGATTTTGATAGATAGGAAGCATGATGGCTACCGATGTATATTTATATATTACTGAAATTGTTTTGTTGTGGACTATCTTTGAAATGATCTGAGCTAATTCTGGGAGAAATCTTTAGCACCAAGTGGGAGGTATAAAGCGACCTTACTCCCCTAGAACTACGTGCCTCTGTAGGAGTGAGCCTGAGGCTGATTTATATAGTGATCACTAGTTTGTGTGCATTTGATATCGATAGTCCTAGTCCGATGGCAAGGATAGGACGGCTCTCCGCAACGTGGGTTGTATGTTGGATTCTATGTAGCTTACATGGTTTATGTCGGTTATAGGATCTCCCAGTGTGTGTATGTTTCCTTGTGTCTGTGGTGAATGGTGAAGTGATTTGAAAGTGGAATTGTGAAAGTTATTCTTTCGAAAGATTTAAATGATATTTACATTATGAGAATTGATATTCTTGATGAACTGAAAGTGATTGACAAATTATATGATGACTCATATGTGTTATTGTACTTATTTCATCCTCTCATGATTATGATGATTTTCTTCAGGCTATTTGAGTCTTTCATACATCCTGCATATTTCTTATAAATATTTATGATGATGATGTTTATATAATTGCATAGACCCCCATATACTCGGTTCCTTTCCATGGTACTGACCCATATCTTCGGATGTGGCTGCATTTTCTCGGAATGTAGGTTTAGGTGCTCAGTTTTAGGTTCGATAATGATTTTTTAGGCACACTGTTCTACATCCTCTATCGTGGTGAGTCTTTATATTTCAAGGATGTGATGTCTGATGTTGGTTTCGCAGAATTGTTTACATTTAATAACTGAGTATAAGTCAGTTGGGGCATGTCTGAATGACTCACTGGTTTTATTGATTTTCTTAGAGGCTTGTCAGACTAGTATCGATGTTGGGAGTTGACTAATAAGTCATATGTTGTTATCTTTTTGAAATTCTTTTATTTTTGGATGATGATTACTCTGTTGATATTTGAGGATTATTTATGGAAACCCCGTTGATTCGTGTTGAACTGAATGAAAATGTCTCAAAGGGTTAGCTTGGGGCTACTCGTAGCCTCAAGCACCGTGTGATACTCCGAAACCCATTTTTGGGGCATTACATAACTAATCTACTATAATAGTGCACATTGTCATTAGGCTCGTCAACCCTGCCCTTACTATTATCATTCTCATTTTCACCATCACAATCTGTTGACTTCTAGGACTATACCTCAGGTATCTCATTAATCACAACACTATTATTCCTCAACTGCTCAACAATAAGAATAGAGAAGATCAATAGTAGTAGCACCACTCCTAGTCATGAAGACTAGACAATGACCAATATTTATGGGATTCTGAACTGTGTTACTCGAAAGGGTAGCAGGATGCCTCTGATTCAAAGTTATATACATCTGCCCAAACTACTGTTCTAACTGATTGATCTTATTTACATGAGACTAAACCTTATGGGTCAGACCTGAGATATTAGTCGTTATCTCATTAAGGAATGTTTCCTAATTTTATTGGCCCTTCACTAATTTGGACAACATTACCTTGATGTCTGATCCTACGCTAACACATTTGAGGCTTTTAACTCTAAATAATTATATGGTATTGAGAAGCTTTTGCTGTTTTTGATTAGTTTAGTTTGATTTTTGCAGTAAATGTTGAGATGTAGAAGAACCAAAAATAATGGAAGAAAAAAGGCTGAAAACTAAAGCAAAATAAAGGACAATTGTGGCTGACGATGTTCATGATAACTCGTCAGCCTGGTGATACGCTATCAAGGATGTCGTTAGCCTTTAACAGAGAATAGGAGTTGAAGATATTTTTATGATGACATTCATGATAAGCTATAAGGTTGGTGACAAGGCATCAACGTCGTCGTCAGCCTTAGGCAGAAAGATCCAAAATTATCGATGAGCTGACGACATTCGTGATAAGCCGTCAGACTCCTGATAAGCTATCACGGATGTCTTCATCTATTCTGAGAAAAAGATGCAACTTTAATTATATTTCCTTATTTAGGTTGAACTATTTAAAGCTTTGTTTTAGGGTTTTTTGGCATTCATCCATTCATCATCATCATTATTCTAAATAGAGTTCGATACTTTGAGTCTTGGAGAATATTTTCTGATATTTCTTTCTCTATCTTCTTAGATTTGAACAATACAACTATTTAGAGAATTTTCCTTTGAGATCTAATCTATGATTCACTAATTATTATTCATCTATGTAAGTAATCTTCTCAATTATGAATTCAATTATGTTTTTTGTTCTTTGCATCATGAGTGACTAAACTTCATTAACCTAAATTATGGGATCTAGGGTTAGGTCATGATGAGGTGCTAAATACTCAAGATTCAATAGGTTTTAGGATTTATTGATAATTTTATATTTTTAATTAATGTGTTTTGGTTGCAAATAGTAGACACACCTGCTTTGATTTGCTTGAGAAAGAAATCAAATATTGTAGGAAGTGAATTATCAATAGGGACTCGGAAATACTTTATTTAATAATCAGCACTGTAACAAGGTTGGTTAACCTGAGGTAAAATATGGATAGTGAAAAGAAATTCCCTATTTCTGAGATGATTAGGAAATTAGACGCTTAAATAGGTTGAGAGACATTTGAGCATATCATCGATAAAGATAGTTTGTTATCCTAACCACCATGAGAATCTTGAGTCACTTTTAGCATCTACCATGTACCGTAAGCCCCAGTGAACATAATTCTGGTTATTTCGTAAAATCTATGTTACAAACATCAAAAATAAAGTGACAAACAATCATTTGTGAAACTTAAACCCCATTTCAGGAAACGTTAAACTATCATTGAATTAGGTCACAAATGACTTGAGTTCTGTAATACCCCGTATGTTTCTAAGCTAGGAGACGAGCCATTTTTCCTACTTATGAAACCTCCTATCCTGTGAGTAGCATTTTAGTGCATGACTTACAATAAGTATCCTAGTGAGAAGATAGCTTATGATACATTAAGCATGTTCAAATGAGTCACTTAAGGTAATACAAGCTAAGAGTTTTTGAATCCATCAAGTTTTAGTGTTCGATTTTGCAAGGGTCATCTTTGAACGAGTATAACTCGATATTAATGTGGTGTATCTGCATATTTCTACCCACAAAATTGTAGAATATTGAATTATCTTTCCAATGATACCAATTTTGCCTTAATCCAATGCCCCGAGCGAAAAGTTATGCCCATTTTCCTGAGAGGCAGTAAGCATAGGCGATTGGTTAGGCACCGCCTAACCCAAGCATAGGCGATTGGTTAGGCGCCGCCCAACCCAAGCATAGGCGATCACTTGGGCACCACCTAAGCCAATTCCAGGTGTCGAAAACACTCTGACTTGAGTTATTTTAAAGGTAATTAAGTCTTTAAATACTCCTTACACGTCCCTAAACTTAACCCTACAAAATATATAGCTTCTAAACACATTACAACCCTATTTTCATCTCAAAGCTCATTATCCAAGAGCAACTAGGGTTGCATAAGTAAGCTTGAAGATCCGATTTCAAGGAAATTCCTCTGTCAATCATCAAGAATCTTCCTTCTAAGGTATGCGTAGTGTTCATCTATGGATTCAATTCGTTCATAGAGTTCAAGAATCAATCTTTAAAATACAAAATCTTGGTTGATTGTGGTGATATGATCATACCCATGTTAATTCTTGTTTGTTTTCCTCTTTTTTATGATAAAAGTATGATGTGATTTATGAAAGTACTTCCATGTGATATGAAATCCTTTCCATGTGATATGAAATCCTTTCCATGCAATTCATTATTGATAACCACTCTTAGTATGAGATCCCTACTTATGATATTATAAATTATGGACTCTACTCTTATGATCAAGTCATTCATGTGTGTCAGTTTCGTTCCATCGAGACATAGGGGTACTTCTACCCAAAAAATATAGTTGTGTGCTTAGAACCATGTCATGTTTTTACAATACTCTCAGTCAATCCATGATCTATAGAATTCAGTCAGTCATGTGACTCAGGAAAACTAAGAAGTCTCAGTAATCTCAATAGTCCAGTAATCTCAGTGCGCAGTAACTTCAGCAGCCTCAGTATTCACAGTCAATCTCAGTAACTTAGTACTCTCAACCGGTCCTTAGAACTCAGTACATTCCATCAGTCATTGGAATCTAGTAAACTTAGTTTAGCTCTACTAAACAATACCAATAGTATCACTCCGGTTAATCAGTATCAGTTCAGCTAATCAGTTCAGTTTTGTTATTCAGTTCAGCTTTGTTATTCAGTTGAGTGTCCTTCAGATGGGAGTAGAAGTTATCACCGAGTGAACCCAAGGATGGGAACTCACCTGCCAATTTAGGGTGTGATTCTTAGTAGCAATCCTTGTGTTCCAGAACTACGTAGCCAGCGTATGTTGAGACATCTTAACTTATCAAATTAGGGTTGATGAGGTGGCTTAACTCATCAGTTTAGGGTTCCCAACATTCTATTGAGTACCCTATAGATTAGGGTCACTTATAGCTATCCTTACTAGTGGTGTGGTATTGACAACCCTCCAGTCCGGGCAGATATTGGACCCCATCTTAGCCATAACGGCATATATGGGGCATGTAGGTTAAACACTATTTCCCATAGTTTCAGTATTAGTCTCAGTCAAAGAATTCAGGGTGTTATTCATAATTTAGTATATACAGGAATGTCAGATACAGTCATCCATGTTATCAGTTTCAGTAACAGTCTCAGTCAAGAACTCAGATAGTTCTTTAGATTTCAATAAATCAGGACTGTCAGATACAGTCAACTCAGAAATAAAATTGAACTTAGATAGTTTCCTTCAGATTTATGGACTGTCAGATACAGTCACTTATGCTATCAATCACAAAAATGATCAGAACTCATGCTATCAGTACTCAGCTTTAGGACTGCTAGATACAGTCAATCAGAGCAATTTTTCATAATTCAAACTGTCAATAACAATCATTCCTTTATTAGTAATATATATCAGTCTCCCAGTATTCAGTAATACAGTATCAGATCCATCACTTAGTAGTGATTTACATATCAAGATTAGTAAACTCAGTCTTTCAGAATCTCATTATCAGTACACTCATGTTGTCAGTATTCAGACTCAGTAGTCCGTATCCCCACAAGTTCAGTTACAGTTATATATGCATGTATGTACTCTCACGTTCATATCAGTCAGCATTTTTCATGCATATAACCCTTTGAATTTATCCTACCTCACTCGTATGCTCAGTATATTAAGATGTACTAATGCATTTGTGCTATGGTACTTTCTCTTATGTTACACCATAGGTTCAGAGAAATGAGCTCCAAATCAATAGTAGATTCTAGGATCAACAGTTAGAGTTAGACGTGAGTCCTTATCCTTTGAGGACATGACGATTTCATTTCTATTTTAGTTTTCACTTTATTTCAGTAGTTGGAGTTAGTTGGGGACATGTCCCATCAACTCCTTATTCAGTTCAGTTAGAGGCTTTCAGATTGGATGTCAGATTAGATGTATAGACTTTAGTATTTATGTTTCTTTTGTTGGTATTGTTATACTATATTTTTCAGATATGTATCAGCATTGAACCTTATTGCCTTACAGTTTATGTTTCTGCATATTTTATGAGTATTATGCAGTTTACAGGTACAGATATCAGTCATGGGTTAGCTTGTGGTCCTTCGGGGTCATGAGCACTGTGTAGCATTTTGGTTTAGAAAATCGGGGCATTACAAACTTGGTATTAGAGCCTAAGGTTCAACAGTGTCCTAGGAAGTCTGAAAGCTGCACCAAGTAGAGTCTAGTACATGGGCGTGTTGTGCACCACACTTATGTGCAAGAGGCTATGAGATGTTTTAGGATAAGTTTCCCTTCTTTCATGTCTCAAGATCGTGCTATAGCAAGTTTCTTTAAGGAACCCATGTAGATTCATATCATGCACCCCTCATGTTTACTTTACCTTACTTTTAAGATAATAGAAACAGTGAAGTTCAAAGTCCTAAAGACAGGGCTTTCTCAGACAGTCCGTACAGTCTGTTATGGGATTAGCCACAGACTCAAATAGTATCCCATCAGTTTATTATTGTTCCAAGGTCGTACAAATTTTATTCATGATCATAAGAACTCATTCTTGAACTCAGAAGTGTAGTAGTAGTAGAGTTGGGATAGTATTATTCTATTTGATCAGATTATGTATTCATGGGGATTAGATCAGTAGGCTTGAACAGTACGAGCTAAAAACTTAAGTTTATTGACTCAAAATTAAGCATGAAGGTGTGAATGTGATATTAGCAATATATGAGGAAACAAAATCAGATCATATGTTTAGTAAGACAGGCAGGTGTTGAACAGAATATACGTATGTGATGGTAGATCAAGTGACCAAGTCAGACTCTCAAGAATCCAGTAGTAGAGCCAGTATGTATAGAAAGCAGTAAGGGAAGACAATTCCAGACCCATTCTCATCTCAGTGCAAGGTTTTTCACTTCAGCTATCACGAAATCCACTCAGGTCTTACATATCAAATCTATGGTCATGAACCATGCTCATGTATCTCTTTTTCCATGATTATGTATGAATTTAATTTCTACCATAAGGATTCCCTTTTACTCTGCAGTACGAGTCATGTTCCATGATAACAATCTATTTTCACACACTTTCCATGGTATTATATGTGCCTTAGTTCCCAGTATAAGGGGTTCAGTTCCAGCTCCCTCAGTATTTGAATTATGTCCCATGAGTACAGAAAACTCTAGACTCAGGTTATGAAGCTCATGACTCATTTACGCATATCATGATTTCTAGTATACTTAGCTTCCATAACTCATTCTATGTCCTGACAGATCACATACATTTAGACTATGTTATGTATATCCTCAGTTCAGACCTTATTGGTAAATCCAAACTATTGATATTTTATTCCTCAAGTTTCAGTCATGTGTCAAGTTTAGTTTGTATCTATTTTTATTTCAGGTCCTCCTGATTTACTCCTCCAGTTAGCTCTCCTTGTGGAACAGTGTAGTGATGAGCAGTTTTTTAGATAAGAGAAGATTGTTGCATGCTTACTTTGCATGAGGGTGCAGTTGTGAAGATAGGCTTGAATGTCATGATAAATGTGCAAGTAAGCGTCTAGAAAGGGGTCGTATTTAGAAGTTGGTAAAGTACAAAGTGTAAGTGTACATTTAGATCCTTGACTTATGTCAGTCCCCAGTATGTAGCCATCAAAAACTTAGTTGCCAACTAAATTATAGTTTCAGTATCCAGCACTCAGTGATTAGTGTTCAGTTCTTGAATTCAGAACTTCGGTACTAGATATAGGCTTGGTTATAATGTCATCTTCAGTTGAGTGACCAGATTTGAAACTCAGTTTAATTCCAAACATGCTTTACCATATCATTCAGGTTGTTAGAACTCAGTTATCAGTGTTTCAGTACCCCATTTTATAGAATACCTCAGATCCATGTCGTACGCTTGCTCTCGCATTCACAAATAATATAGACTTCATGAATCCATGCTCAAATACCTCATTCTACTTAGTTAGTCCTTATCTCCTATGCATAAAACTCAAAAATCTCAGCCCAGCTATTCAGACTAAGTACAGTTTAGCTTTACAAATTGAGTATTCAGCTATCAGTTATTCAGATTATCAGATAAGTTAGTATATTTATGCACTCGTGTCAGCTCAGTTCATGTATCATGTCTCAGTTTCAGATCCTAGTTATTCAGTCATGACTCAGTTCCTAGGTGTCTTGCGCATCGCCTCAATTTTCCTCAGTATCTCATCCAAGTCAGTATTCTTTGAGGGACATAGTGTCCCAAGGGGGAGATACATCATACCCCCAAACTTTCATGAAATAAACATGCTACTCTCATTTTTTTAATGAATCCAGTTTGGAGAAGGGGTACTCATAAGATAACCCTCAAGCTCCAACTTTAGTCGTATGCCATGTTTTCAAGATTCAGTTCAGATCATGATATTCAGTAAATGTACCACGTCCCAGACTTAGTTATGTTCTCATGTTTTCGATCATGAATATAGAGTAATTAATCTCAAACTTATCAGTATTATCAGTTCAAGGTAACAATTTTCCTTAAACTTACTCGTTCACATGTTCATATTTCAGTGCCAAACTTGATATTCAGTTCCATGCTCATTTGTTAGTTCAAACTTGATACCTTTACCATTGTATGTTCATGAGTAAGTTTAGTTATGAATTCACGCATCATATATGTGTGATAAGCTCATCAGTACTTTCACTCATGTATTCATGTATTATGTCAGTCATATAATCATGCATCAGATATGTATGGATTCATACTTTCAGTTGTGCATCAGATATGCATTCTTATTTTGAGAAAACATACTTTATTAGAATCCTCAGTATTATATTCATGAATCAGCTTCCTATGCATCAGATATGCATATTCAGTATATTGTGCTCAGCTTTTAGTCATGAACCTATGTTTCAGTAGTGTATATCTTGTACGTACTTCATATTATCATCCTTCCCTCTTTATTTAATCTCCATTCAAGGATGAACGTTCCTAAGGGGGAGTTATTGTAATACCCCGTATGTTTCTAAGCTAGGAGACGAACCATTTTTCCTACGTATGAAACTTCCTATCCTGTGAGTAGCATTTTAGTGCATGAATTATAATGAGTTTCCTAGTGATAATATAGCTTATGATACATTAAGCATGTTCATATGAGTCACTTAAGGTAATACAAGCTAAGAGTTTTTGAATCTATCAAGTTTTAGTGTTCGATTTTGCAAGGGTCATCTTTGAATGAGTAGACTTGATGTTAGTGTGGTATTTCTGCACATTTCTACCCACAAAATTGTAAATAATTGAATTATCTTGCCAACAATACCAATTTTGCCTTAATCCAATACCCGAGTGAAAAGTTATGCCTATTTTCGTGAGAGGCAGTAAGCATAGGCGATTGGTTAGGCGCCACCTAACCCAAGCATAGGCGATTGGTTAGGTGAAGCCCAACCCAAGCATAGGCGATCACTTGGGCGCCACCTAAGCCAATTCCAGGTGTCAAAAACACTCCGTCTTGAGTTATTTTAAAGGTAATTAAGTCTTTAAGTACTCCTTACACGTCCTTAAACTTAACCCTATGTAATATATAGCTTCTAAACATATTACAACCCTATTTTCTTATCAAAGCTCATCACCCAAGAGCACTAAACCAGAAAAACAACTAGGGTTGCATAAGTAAGCTTGAAGATTCGATTTAAAGAAAATTCCTCCGTCAATCATCAAGAATCTTCCTTCTAAGGTATGCGTAGTGTTCATATATGGATTCAATTCATTCATAGAGTTCAAGAATCAATCTTTAAAATACAAAAGTTTGGTTGATTGTGGTGATATGATCATACCCATATTAATGCGTTTTTGTTTTCCTCTTTTTCATTATAAAAGTATGATTTTTATATTGTTGGTTGTTGATGATTATGTTATTGATATTGGGTGATTCCCAAGATGGAATCTTTATATGTTTTTATGAATTCATGATATCATATAAGTTGGAAACATGTAAATTTGGTTGTTCATGATGTATAATTTGATGAATTCACCTATGCTTAAGATGTGCATGTAAGGTATTTGATAAAATACCTAAGGAACTAGAAATCATGCAATATAGCTAAATTGTGACTAACTGAAGGATTCATGATATGCCCTTACGTTCCAATGACTTCTATGTTGTTAATGCGCTTTGTTAATGTTGTTGGAATATTCATGAAATATCTTATAAGATTATTCTATGTTTACTTGCAAATCCTACTTATGAGCAAGATGTATGATAACCATGCAATCCACATGAATTTCTATGCTATTAGCATGTGTTGCCAATATGATTATGCAACGAACATGATATTAAGATTTGTGAAAGTACTTCCATGTGATATGAAATCCTTTCCATGCAATACATTGTTGATAACCATGCTTAGTATGAGATCACTACTTATGATATTATAAATTATGGACTCTACTCTTATGATTAGGTCAGTCATGTGTGTCAGTTTCCTTGGATTGAGTCCTACGGGTACTTATACCCAAAAAATATAGCTGTGTGCCTAGAACCATGTCATTTTTTCACGATACTCTCAGTCAAGCCATGATCTATAGAATTCAGTCAGTCATGTGACTCAGAAAAACTCAGAAATCTCAGTAATCTCAGTAGTCCAGTAATCTCAGTAATCTCAGTGCTCAGTAACTTCAGCAACCTTAGTATTCACAGTCAATCTCAGTAACTTTAGTACTCTCAACTAGTCCTTAGAACTTAGTACATTTCGTCAGTCATTGGAATCCATTAAACTTAGTTTAGCTCTGCTAAACAATACCACTAGTATCAGTCCAGTTAATCAGTATCAGTTTAGCTAATCAGTTTAGTTTAGTTTAGTTATTCTATTCAGCTTAGTTATTCAGTTCAGTGTCCTTCAGATGGGAGAAGAAGTTAGCACTGAGTAAACCCAAGAATGGGAACTCACCTGCCAGTTCAGGGTGTGATTCTTAGTAGCAATCCTTGTGTTCCAGAACTATGTAGACAGCATAGGTTGAGCTATCTTAACCCGTCAGATTAGGGTTGATGAGGTGGCTTAACCCATTAGTTTAGGGTTCGCACCATTCTCATTGAGTACCCTCCAGATTAGGGTCACTCACAGTTGTCCTTACCAATTGCACGGTATTGACACCGCTCTAGTCGAGGCAGAGATTGGACCCCAACTTAGCCATAACGGCATACACGACGCATGTCGGTTAAACACTATTTCCCATAGATTCAGTATAAGTCTCAATCAAAGAAATCAGGGTGTTCTTTAGATTTTAGTATATATAGGACTGTCAGATACAGTCATCCATGTTATTAGTTTCAGTAACAGTCACAGTAAAGAACTCAGATAGTTCTTCAGATTTCTGTATATTAGGATTTTCAAATAAAGTCAACTCAGAAATAGAATTGAACTCAGATAGTTTCCTTCTGATTTATGGACTGTCAGATACAGTCACTTATTCTATCATTCACCAAAGTTATTAGAACTCATTCTATTGGTACTCAGCTTCAGGATTGTCAGATACAGTTAATCAGACCAGTTCTTTATAATTCGAACTGTCAGAAACAATCATTCCTTTATCAGTAATATAGTATCAGATCCATCACTTAGTAGTGATTTATATATCAAGATCATAAACTCATTCTTTTAAAATCTCATTATCAGTACACTCATATTGTTAGTATTTAGACTCAGTAGTCCGTATCCCCACAAGTTCAGTGACAATTATGTATGCATGTATGTACTCTCACGTTTATATCAGCCAGTATTTTTCATGCGTATAACCCTTTACATTTAGCCTACTTCACTCGTAATCTTAGTACATTCAGACGTACTAACGCATTTACGCTATGGTTCTTTCTCTTACGTTACACCATAGGTTCAAAGGCATGAGCTCCAAATCAGCAGTAGATTACAGGATCAATTGTCAAAGTTAGACGTGAGTCCTCATCCTTCGAGGATATGATGATTTTATTTCTATTTCAGCTTCTACTTTATTTCAGTAGTTGGAGTTAGTTGGGGACATATCCCATCAACTCCTTATTCAGTTCAGTTAGAGGCTTTTGAACTAGATGCCAGATTAGATGTTCAGACTTCAGTATTTATGTTTCTTTAGTTGGTATTGTTATACCATATTTTTTAGATATGTATCAGCATTGAACCTTATTGCCTTAAAGTTCATGTTTCTACATCTTTTATGAGATATTATCTAATTTACAGCTACAGATATCAGTCATGGGTTTGATTGTGGTCCTTCGGGGTCATGAGCACCGTGTAGCATTTCGGTTTAGAAAATCGGGGTGTTACAAGTTCACACCATATTTACTGTGGGATTCAACCCCAAACTAGTTGGGTTTTATATTAACAATGATTGCTTACACCCATTCAAGAGTGTAGTTTGAGCGGTATCAAAAATGATGCTGTTGCCAGGGAATACAGTTGTAAATTTAAAGTTGTGTGTGCTAATTGACTATTAGTTAGGTTTCCTAGATTTTAATTTATTTTTTGTTTTTGTTTATTGTAGGTTCCTTATTTGTTATGCAAAAAACAAGAAGTTTCGCAGAACTGTTATTACCAATTAATCGAAAACCTCAGCTGATTAGATGAATGCTGAACAGTAAGAGGCTGACAGACAGGCAGCCTTGGCTACGGCTCAGGTGAAAATACAGAACTAGGGTTAACAATTGTGTCACCTGAACCATTATGATGAAGACTTGGGTGATGAGGAATTGAAATCTTAATAGAAATCATCTAGTCAGAGAAAGGTATTGTCAAAAGCCTATTGATAACGAGGTTGATGATGATGACGAAGGAATGGATAGAGCAGGTGTAACGGGTGCTATCATTCCTCCACCGTTGGCACCTGGTGTAAAATTCAACATAACAAGTACTATGATTCAACTCCTGAATCTGAAGGGGTTGTTTGGAGGCTTTCCTAGTGATGATCCGAACATACACATGGTGAACTTTATCACTATCTGCAAATCTTTTAATAATCCAGGAGTGAGCGATAATGTGATTCGATTGAGATTGTTTCCATTTTCTCTTTCTAGGGAGGCAACAATATGGTTAGATGAGCTGGAGCCCAATTTTATAACTAAATAGAGACAGTTGAAAAAGGTTTTCCTAGAACGGTTCGTTCTATCCTCCAGAAGGGTATAGTTAAGAGACGAAATCAGTAACTTTAGGTAGCTCCCGACTGAAGCATTGAATGAAACTAGGGAGAGATTCAAGAAGAAGATGGCACAATGTCTGAACCACAACATGAAAGACTTGTACTATATGGAGACTTTGTACAGAGCTTTTAAATCTGTGACAAAGCCAATTATAGATAATGCTGTAGGTGGTTCATTTGTTTACCTTTCTTTTAAAGATGCTTCAGACTTGATGAAAAGCATAACCAAAAAGATTTGGTCTTGGCATACCAGAGATTCTGTGGTAGCTATCCCAACTATTTCTGGTGGTATGTCTGCGGAGCAACGTAGAAGAGAGGAGGAGCGAGACCAAGACATGTCCCACTTAAAGACTCAGATGGACTTGCCAACCAAGCACTTACTGTTAGGCAAGACTTAAAAGGTTAAGGCTATGGAATCTAAGTGCATTGTTTCTATTAATACAGATAAGGAGAAAAATTATGTTAATAATCAGGGGGTTTTCGAGGCAATAGCCAAGGGAATCAAGGTCGGAAATTTTATGAGAAGCCTGATAATAAAGATAGGGAGCAAGGAAACTGGAGAAACAATAATGATAGAAGTGGTTTGTATATTCCTCATGGAAGCCGAGATGTTGCACCAACTAGATCTGGCAAGATGTCCATGGAGGACATGATGGAAAAATTGTTGAAGAAAGTTGAGGCTACCAACTTAGGAGTAACCACTATGAAGAGTGAATTCTCTACCCCGAGTCAGTTGGTTAGTTTACACTCCACTTCTATCAAGTAGTTGAAGATGTAGATGAGCCAAATTTTTGAAACACTAAACCAAAGAAAAAGTGGTACTTTACCTAGTAATACGGTTCAGAATCCGCGAAATGATGACTCATGTTTGGGGATTACCACTAGGAGTGGTAAGATCTTACCTTGCCCTTCTGTGGGCAAATCTGTAGATGGTGAGGTGGTTGTTGATGAATTTGAAGAAAGAAATCTAGTGGAGTCTGAGAATCTAGATAGTTTTGTTGATGCTTCGAAGAAAGTAAAACAGATGAAAGACGAAGTGGTGTTGAAATCTATCCCAAGACCACTACCTCCCTTTTCTCAACGATTGAAGAAAAAGGTTGATGATGCAAAATTCAGAAAATTCATGGCCATGCTCAAGCAATAGACAATTAATGTGCCTTTGGTTGATGCATTTGAGCAAATTCCACGCTATGCAAAGTTCATGAAAGACTTTGTAATCAAGAAACAGAATGTTAGCCATGAGTCGAAGGACAATCTTCTCCATTGTGGTGCGATTTCGACAAGGTCTTTAGTGCAGAAAAAGGTAGACCAAGAGCATTTACCATCCCATGTACTATTGGCCCCCTAAAGTTCATAAAACCACTATGCAATCTAGGAGCCAGTATAAATTTAATGCCACTAGCTGTGTACGAGAAATTGGGCTTGGGGGATCATACCCCAACAAATATGCGGATTATAATGGTAGATAGATCTGTGAAGTGGCCTGTGTGTATACTGCATGATGTTTTGGTAAAGGTAGACAATTTTATTCTGCCTGCTGATTTTGTGGTCCTAGATTACAAAGTGGATTTTGAAGTACCCATCATTTTAGGTAGGCCATTACTTGAAACTAGGAGAGTTCTAGTAGACATGGAGTTTAATGAGCTAAAGTTCAAGTTCAATGACAAAGAAGCACACTTCCAAATACACTCATCCATGAATCAACAACATAAGATGAGTGTTTTCTCAATTGCTGACATCTTCTATGATGATGGTAAAGGGGTATCAACATATTTTCTTGGCGAAGTCTGAGTAGCCAAGACAACCAAGTCATGCCGCGACAGTATATCAGGCGTTATTCGGAGGTAACCCAAAGTTTTTATGTTTAAGAAAGTGTTTTTACTTTTATAATTAAGATTTAGTATAGTGAAGGTCAAAAATGAGGAGGTCAGCTGAAAGGCCATGACGACATCTCTGAGAAGCCATCACAACTATGATAAAATATCAGAAATATCGTTAGATATGCCAAACTTGAGGCAACCTCTGCTTACGGGTGACGACATTTGTGATAGGCTGTCACACTTGTGAAAAGCCATCACAAGTCGTCGTCAGCCCAAAGCCTTAAAAGCTAAATTCTGGGCCCAGTTTAAATAAAAACTGACCCATCCCAGCACAAGAACCTTTTCAAATTTACACTAGTTTTAATTCTTTTCCTTTAGTTTATTTCTTTCCTTAGTTAGTTTATTTCCTACTCTTTGCAAAACACTTCAAGGAAACAAGTTCCCTTGTGTGTGGGTTTCCAATTCACAATCAAGAGATTCTTCCTACTTCCTACTTCCTCTTGTGTGTGTAATCAGATTAAGGGCCATAATCAGGTATACTCTAACTTTAACTCTTCTTTTCTTGTGGTAAGTGATTGATAGCTAACAACCCTATTCCCTAAAATTCTTGAACCAAGTAAACTTGGAAAGGAGCTAAAAATCACACCTAGGGTCTGCTGTGCAGGCCCAAGGTTTAAAAAGGCAGCTCACACTCAGAATTCAAGTGGATTTTAAGAAATAATGGGGACCAAAAATTGAGTTAAAATCAAAAGTGGGCTCTGATAAGAGCTGACTACATTCATGATAGGCTATCACAATTGTGAAGGCTTATCAGGAATGTCATCAAATATTGATAAGAATGAAGTAGTTTCTGTTTAAAGCTGACGACATTCGTGATAGGTTATCACAATTGTGATGGCTTATCAAAAATGTTGTCAAAAGTTGTTAAAATTTTGAAGGTGTTGTCTAAGGTTGACGACCATTATGATAAGATATCACAGTCATGAAGGCTTATCAAGAATTGTCGTTACACCTGGAACCTGAAGCATGAATAAGCCAAATCAATTAATGTGTTTGTGTTTATGCTCTTGTTGACTAACCAATGGTTTTTATACTACTACAGGAATGTTAAAATGGCACCAAAAAGAAAGAGCCCCAAAGAACCAAAGAAATCAACCAAAGAAAGTGTATGTCGGAAGCTCATTGACGAGGAATCTGATTACGAAGAGGAGAACCCCTACTCAGGAAATAAAAGGAGAAGCAAAGTCCAAAGAAACCTTCTCCACCTCCACCCATTGAAGTGGAGGATAGTGATGATACTGAGACTATAATACCACCAGAAAGTACAGCTTCTGAACATACTGCCTCTGAGCAAGAGGGTTCTGAACAACATGAGTTTGACCATGCTAAATCTGAAGAAGAAGAACAAAAAGGTTCTGAGGAGTCTTTGTTTGAGGGAACAATATCTAGATCTCCGTCCACTGAACAACAAGATGATGAAGATTCTCCAGCTCAGGGAACGCTTATCAAATTTAAGAACCCCGAAGTTCGAGATAATGCTAGGGCGAAAATCCTAGGGAAAGGAGCATCTTCACCATTGGGCTCTACAGAACTGATACAAGGAGTGCTAAGAGGCCGATTTAGGAAGAAAATATGATTATCACCAGAGGGTTGAGTAGGTACCCTGAAGTGGAATAGAAGTTCCAAGAGTATGGCTTGGGATGGACCATAAAAGGAGGAGGTTCATTTTTCCCTACACTGGTTCAGAGTTTCATGCGAACTACCAGGCTCAGTTGGAAAATATGTGTAAGACAGGTAAAAGAGTAGTAGACTGGACCTTATTTGATAGAGTAAAGGTGAGGGGCGTAAGGGTTGATGTCTCAATCAGAACCATCAATAGGTTTTTGTATGGTCCCAACATTACTCCTCAAGCCACTGCACCATGAGTCTATGCTCAGATTAGGAATCGGGAGAGACAACGTCCGTGGTTTGCCAACATGATAGCTGAAGAAGAACCAGAATGGGTAACAAAACCAAATGAAAGACTCTGTAAGTCCTCTTTGACTAAAGAGGCAGAGTTTTCACGGGGTATAGGGCGTACTTGGTTGATTCCCACTGATGGAGACAATATTCTGGGTGATGATCGAGCTATTCTAGTGGCGAGCATGGTGTAGAACCTTCCCCTAAATTTTGAGGAAATCATTACTGATGACATAAAGATTAGAATGTTAAGAACCAACACTGCTTACCTTTTTCCTTATCTTATCACAAAGTTGTGCCGAGCTGCTAATGTGTCAATGATTACAGGGGTTGATGATGACATTTCTGCTCGAAAGACTCACAATCCCATATGGCATGATGAAAAATCAGCCATGATTAAGACTTGATAGAGGTGCAGAGGTAGCAGTAGACCCTCCCGTTATAGATGCCAGCGTAGCACCTCATGCGGAAGTGCAAGATTCCAAGGCCGTGCAGCAAAGTTCTTCAGCACAGGTAGGATCAGTGCCTGAGACTGAAGCCAGCCCTTCAATTCCTATAGCAGCAGGTTTTGCATTTCATTCGGTCGATATTCGAAAAGCGGCTAAACAAGCCAAGTGGCGTGAGGCACAGCTACATGCTTTTGCCGAATAGTTTACTCCTGCAGTAGATAAGAGAATCAAGGCTGCTCTTGATCCTTTTTCGACTTTGCCTAAGTGGATTACAGATTTAGAGAACCAATTTGATGCGTGGGCAAAAAAAATATCAGGGGCTGATCTTGCTAGATTCAGAGAGGTATTGGAAAAGGTAAAGGAAAATGTTGGGGTGTTGCAGCAATACCAATTTACGATGCCAACAGGTCAGGTCATGCATAAATCTGAGAAAGAAATTTCAATGCTTGACCTCACTGGAGACTCACCAAAGAAAAAGAAAAAAAAGTAAGAAGAAAGGTAAGGGACAGAGAAAGAGGCCCGACTGTGATAAAGAGTGAAAATCAGAGAAGAAGGCAAGAAAGAAGAAGGAGAAGGAGGAGCTAAAAAGAGCAAAAATTGAGTCCTTTGTTGATAACGAGAAATGGGAGGCAATCATCTAAGCTAGGGCTGTAGGTACCTCATCTAGTAGGTCTCCAACTACTATAAATCTAGATGTTCCTGATGGAGAGAAGACAATAGATGATGCAGTAGTAGGGTCGGAGACCAAAGATCTATGTGCTTGATTGCCTTCAGGTATACCCTAACCCTTAAAGCAGTTTATATTTTATTTTAAGTTGAGGGTGTATGGTAGGTTGTTGTTGTAGAATATTTTGTAGATAATTAGGAGTAATACTAGTACTTGAGGCAGTTAGCTTGTTTGTGATTTTTGAGTACCTCTCCATTGGTCTGATATGTTATCTACTGTATGAATTGCATCTATTTGTGACCACTATGCATCTTTTTGTGGCATTAGTTTGGAAAATGAATAACCTTTGTTAAACAAGTACATGAACCAATAAGTAGTAATATGCAAGATCCTTGTGTGCTATGTGTGTGTAAGTTCTTACTAAGTTCCCGTTGTGTGTTGAATCTAGAACTTGCCCAGTTAGTCTTGCCATGGTCATAGGATAGGAGTTAGGAAAGGATTATAGGCCGTTTTTTATGATTATTCTACTTTTAGCCTAAATGACCTTCCCAATGTAAATAATATCCCTTGATCCCTATTAGATCCTAATTAGACTATTTCTTTCTACGACACCTCTCACCATCCCATTTACATCACAATGAACCTGTTTTGGCCCTAGTCCTCCTTGGACATTATGCACCTTGACTTAGGAAAATAGCCTAAGTTGAAGGTGGCTATCATAGGGGTGCGTGATACAAAATGAGTATGAAGAGAGGAAGAATAAAATAAAAGAATAAAAAGTTGGGTACGGTGAAAAAGGAATAAGAAATGAGAAAGCTGTGTAAAAGATGATAAAAATATAATGTGATAATTGAAAAGACCGCATCCATCTTGGGCATGTGTGATCAATAAATGAGAGGAAGAAAAGAAGGTTGAGAGTTGAAACCTAGAGAGTTTAGTGTAGTGTCAAGGAGGCATAGTCACTCTAAAATATCTGTGAATATCATACCAGCCCCTGTCCTACATTACAGGCTTAAGAAAAGCCCTATAGTGATCCTAACTGACTTGTCTGAAAACTTGGGTATTGACTATAAAGGCAAGCCTATGGAATTTCACATGTAGTGTTTGGAACTTCATTCTGAGAGTGAGTCTTGTTTTATCCCTTTGTTTATGTATTTAAATTATGATATGAGTGAAAAAGGGATTTCTTTATTGTGAGGGAACACTATGTATGTTGCTAGTCACTAACTTGTTTAGATAAGTGTTATCTTAGTAGGGAATGGTTGTTATTGCTGAATTTTTGCCGTATCTTGATTCTTGTGAGTTGCATAGGTGTTTTTCAAAACATCAACAGTGAGCTTTAAAATTGACTGACCTTAGAGATGGTGAATATATTCTAAACTAGTATGAGTAGTTAGCTGCAAAATTGTACATTGTATTCTCTTATTTATGTTATGGTTTCTTGAGAACAAGCAATTGTTTAAGTTGAGGGTGTTGATGTGTGAGCCTATGCTAACACATTTGAGGCTTTTAACTCTAAATAATTGTAAGGTCTTGAGCAACTTTCGTTGTTTTTGATTAGTTTACTTTGATTTTTACAGTAAATATTGAAATGTAGGAGAACCAAAAATAAAAGAAGCAAAAAGGTTGAAAAGTGAAGCAAAATAAAGGACAAGTATGGCTGGCGACGTTCATGATAAGTCGTCAGCCTAGTGATAAGCTGTCAAGGATGCCGTTAGCCTTAAACATAGAATGGGATTTGAAAACATATTTTTGATGACGTTCGTGATTAGCCATCAAGCTTGCGATAAGGCATCAACGCCATTGCCAGCCTTAGGAAGCAAGAGCCAAAATTGCAGAGGAGCGGACGACATCTGTGATAAGACGTCAGACTCCTGATAAGCTGTCACGGATGTCATCATCTATTCCAAGAAAAAGCTGTAACTTTAATTTGATTTCATTATTTACGTAGAACTATTTAAAGCTTTGTTTTAGGGTTTTCTGGCATTCATTCATTCATCATCATTATTCTAAAAAGAGTTCCATACTTTGAGTCTTGGAGAATATTTTCCGCTATTTCTTTCTCTATCTTTTTGGATTCAAACAATAAAACTATTTTGGGGATTTTTCTTTGCGATCTAATCTATGATTCACAAATTATTATTCATCTCTATAAGTAATCTTCTCAATTATAAATTCAATTATGTGTTTCGTTCTTTGCATCATGAGTGCCTAAACTCCGTTAACCTGAATTATGGGATCTAGGGTTAGGTCGTGATGAGGTGCTCAATACTTAAGATTCAATAGGTGTTGGGATTTCATGATAATTCTAAAGTTTTAATTAACGTCTATTGGTTGCAAATAGTAGACACACCTACTTTGACTTGATTGAGAAAGAAATCAAATATACTAGGAAGTGAATTATCAATAGGGACTCGGAAATTCTTCATTTAATAATCAGCATTGTAACAAGGTTGGTTAACCTAAGGTAAAATCTGAACAGTGAACAGAAATTCCCTAGGTCCGAGAGGATTAGGAAACTAGACGCTTAAATAGGTCGAGAGACATTTGAGCATATCATCGATAAAGATAGCTTATTATCCTAACCACCGTAAGAATCTTGAGTCACCTTTAGCGTCTGTCATGTACCGTAAACCCTAGTGAACATAAATCTGGTTATTTCATAAAATCTTTGTTACCAACATCGAAATTAAAGTGACAAACAATCATTTGTGAAACTTAAACCCCCATTTCAGGAAACATTAAACTATCAGTGAATTAAATCGTAAATGACTTGAGTTCACACCATATTCCCTGTGGGATTTGACCCCAACCAAGTTGGGTTTCATATTGACAACGATCGCTTACACCCATTCAAGAGTGTAGTTTGAGCATTATCACACCTCTATTCTCGATTCAGTGTCACGGCTGCCTAGCAAAATATACCTTTCTCCTTTATCCTTATAGTCATCCATTCTTTTCTAGTCATCATCACGCTTCCTACTGTGATCTCTATATAATATCGATAATAGTTTCGACCATGGTTTCCTTTCCTCTTAGCTCAAAAATACGCCAATTTTCTATCTAGATACTTGGCCTCCTCTTACAAGTTGTACTCATATGATCTAGAGGTTACTCCCTATGAACCTGTAATATTTACCTTCTCAAAATTTACTATAGTAAAATGCTTCATCAACAACCCAATATCAGTTCTAAGTTGCTCAGTATCTTGTATTAAAGAATCATCACCCACTCTATGGCCCCCCGAAATCCCCTATGGCATAAGTGTCAGTACCCCTCTCTACCTTTTGAGTATGAAACCCTTGATTGGTAAGAAAGATCTAGTCTAGGATATAAGATGCTAATTCCCAGTGTAAATACATAAAAGCTCCTCCAATGATTGTATTTGCCATGGCTCTAGAACTGATGTTCAGGGCTCTATAAAATATCTCAAGCAAGTTTGTCTTTGAAATGCATTAAATGGGTACCATGAACAACTTCTTAAATAGAAATCAAGCCTCACACATCAACTTAGAATGTAACTGTCTGAAGTTATATATATCACCTTTTAAATGCAACATTCTAGATAGAGACAATAAATAGTGTAAGAATTACCCACGCAACTCATTCCAAGTGGTAATTAGTAATGCCTCAACTACAACGTCAATTTAAAGATTATGGGTCTCTATCAAATATTGTAACCTAAAAAATGTTAGGGTCGAATCCCAAGGAAATATGTGGAACTGTGTCTATTAACAGCTTAATCAATGGGAAAAACTAAAAAAAGTAAATGGTTGGATTGTAGTGAAAATTTTGAACAAACAACGAATATCAAATCTGGTTGTAATCAGTCGTAGTGAACACTAGGATTGTGTTCTCCGTGTCTTCTCTACTTAGTAGGCTGATCGTGCTTTATTAAACTAACCCAATACTTTGCATGCAGAATCTGATAAGTTATGTACCATCAACTATCTTTTGGACTCGTTGACGTATTTCACCCTTTACCTTTTGAGTCCTAGGATGTCGCCTTACAATCCATTATTCTAGAGCCCAGTTAACTATTACTTTTTAAGTTTCTAGTTGGTAGAAGATAGTTAAACATCTTATGTAGATAATACTAATTAGCGTGGATCGATAGCTAAATACAAAATTATTATTGTAATTATCTTTTCCTAGTCATTATTCCTCCTTCGGAGTAAGTAACAATAATATAGGTGCGATCCTAACATTTGCAACTTCTACAACACCTATTACACAAAAGATAATACAATACATGCATATGTATCAGTTCAGAAGTACTTAGGACTTCCCCTACTTCATCAATCTGCCAGGGTTCGACAACCCTAGTGAAGCGTATTAGCCGCACATGCTTTTGCAACAATCAACAATATTCATAACTGAATGCATTAGATGTAATCACAATAATCGACAACTGAAAACCAAAACTTTAACTTAATTAACATCAAAAATATACCCAAAATAATTCAAAGACATAATTCATATCTTAGAATCAGAATATATGTTTGTAAGTATATGAAGTGTGTAAACGGAATACAAATCATCAATAGGGTATTTATAGAATACAAGGAAATCCTAAAAATCAAATCATGAATGAAAAAGGAAAAACAATTCGGTGAAACCTTACAAAGGTCAAATATGAACCGTATGATGCACATACAGACCTTATGTTGCACATACAAATTGTATGTTGTCCTATGTATGTGGCCACCCTTCCATCTTAGATCATGCAACTCTCTTGACTTTGAATTCTTACACATACAAAGGTCATATATGAATCGTATGTAGCACATACGGATTGTATGTGGCACTTTATATGTTCCAGTCCTTAGGAATTGAACTTGCAATTTTTTGGACTTTTTAGATCATGACATACATTGGCCACATACGGACCGTATGCAGTACATATTGATCGTATCTGGTATTTTTAAGTGGAAGATTTTTCTTTCTCCTGCAGCTTAGCTTATGGACTTTCAGTTCTTCAACATACTTTCTCACAAACTCAAAGTCGCACATACGCCCAAAAATGCCTTTGTATGTACCCAAACACTTCAAGTTTCTTCTTTTTTCAGATTTGTATTAAAAACCTAGTTTCCTACAAAACATGCCCAAAACACATCATAGCTAACAAAACAACCTAAGAAACTTGCATACTTTCCTTATTTTAAGCATCGACAGTGTTATGTTTCTATAGGATATCAACACCCTCACCTTAGAATAATTGCATGTCCTCAAGATACACAACAAAACAAAACACGATTCTTAAATAGGAGAATCTAAGCTATCCAAGGCATTCAATCAACATCTTTAGCTCAAAACACATTACCCTCTCCCTTTTCAACCTTTAAAAACCAAATGTGTATAAATATAAAGCCCAACAATATGATATAAGGGGATCAAGATATGGCATTACATCAAAAACGGACAACCATTTATATATACAAGTTACACTATCCAAACAAGTAAGCAGCTAGCAATATGACTCACGTTCCATCACAATAAAGAAGTCCCCCTCACTCATATAAAATAATACATGTTAATGCAGGGACAGTAAAGATAAACACACACTTAAAATAGAAGTTTCAATCAATATGCATCAACTACCATAGGCTCACCCTTATTTTCTTTACCTTTGTTTTCGGATAGTTAATTTAGGATCACTGTAAGACTTTATTCGGCTTACAAAGTATGGTTGAGGGGGATGGTATAGTACATATGGACATATCAAGTAACTAAGCCTCCTTGGAACTACAACTACTTTTGGGGTCCACACTTTAACAAATTTCCTTTTTTTAATCCACCCTTATTTCTCCTTTTTATTCTTTACTGCACATTTAGGTTGGGTGTGGTCTTTATTCTCTAATTTTCACATCTTCACAATTTTTCTTTTCTTTTTCTTATTCTTTCTCTACCACGCCCAGCCCTACTATCTTTTCCTTTTATTTTACCCTTCTACATACCCACTTTATATCACACAACCCTCTGTGATTTCCACCCTCAACTTAGGTGATTTTCCTGAGCTGAGGTGTAAAAATGTTCGAGGAACGGGGCCAAAATAGGGTCCATTATAACACAAATGGGAAGCTTAAAGATGTACCAAGAAAACTAGGCTATAAGTCTCCAAATATGGATCAAGTGATATAATACACAGATGGAAGGTCATTTAGGCTAAAAGTGGACTAACATAAAAATGACCTATGATCCTTTCCTAATCAATTATCCTACCACCTAGGCCAAACTAACTAGGTAAATTCTGAGTTAAACACACAAAGGGAACTAAGTAGTATCTTACACACACATGGCACAGGGTCACATCACCAGCTACTACCTATCCAGTTCATGCAATTGGTAGCTATGATTATCATGTCCCTAATCCTAATGCCATAACACAATCCACAATGCTCACACATATACACATTGACACAATTATTAAAAAAAATTTGGGAGGTGTATCATTTTGTCACAACCTAAGCCAAGGCCTAGCCATGATCGGTATTTTAAGTCTAACAAGGACCGAAGACCACCCTCTTAGACTAGTCAAATTGAACACAATATAAGTGGAGCAGCAGAATTCCAACATATAACACGATAGATGAGTATGACTAAAAGGAAGAATAACAATTTAACAACCAATACCAAGTCCATATTAATATCCCTAAAGCCTCTAACCAATCGAATATCAATAAGAGTCAGGACATGCCTCCGAAAATAGCCAAAATAAGTCTGAAGTAAAGAGTCAATAACATAAAGAAACCCTAAACATGAAATGAGGACTTCCAAAGTATGGAAACTCATCACTTCATCTGACTCATGAGCTATACTGTGATTACCTAGTCACTTCACATGAAAAGTAAAAGTATTTCTGGTTCCTGAATCATGTGAGGATAAGCATTCGAACAAGGTTATTGGGTTGAGATCTAGAATGTAACTCGGGGATAAGGATTAAAATAATGTAATCATCAACAGTTTAAAATCATTCAGAGTTAATGCACCCAACATATGTCAATACATATTTATATCACATGCTAATGTAGGGAACAAGGCTTAGAATGAACTCTTAAAACCTTAACCTGGACTGTGTAGTACAATCGTCATAACAAGTTATCCACGAACTATATGGGTCCAGCTCTTCTATAGCTGAAAGGGACCTAGTACGTGTGGCCGCATGTACTAGAGAATAATCACTTGTACATATGCACTTTGGGTGACTCAAACTTCCCAATATACATGAAGAGTGGATTAAACACAGTCATATATAATGAGGAACTCAAACCACCCAGTCATTTAGACCCCCGTGTCAGCAACCCAGTCATTTAGACCCCCGTATTAGCAACCACAATTTCCATTATTGTCCCCTCAGGACCTCTACTTTCACGTCAAAGATACACAACCCCCTTTAAAGCCCAATTAAAATATTTTTCATATATTCTCAATCATCGAGTAAGAATTCATTTGGTAAGGCATTATCAAGTGGTATCGTCATACCGACTATAACTTGTAAACACATGTCGCTTTGCCAAATTAATCAATTTTCCAATAGGACTCTAACCGAATTAGCAATAAGACACTAAAGTTCCACGTAGGAGCCAAACCATATAGCCAAGTGTGACTCTAACGCCTCAGACAATAGGACTTCAAAGTTTTCCATTCAAATTCAATTCATATACATCAAGTGCTCTTTAAAGTCAATTCTAGTTCCATTTCTCTTTTATACTATGCAAGGCATCAAAATTCTTTCCAATATGCATATTCTCTTATTCAAAGCCAATTTCACCAGGTTTGGTTGAGGTTATTGCAAGCTTCAAATCATTAACTCATAAAACTTAAGGAGAACCACATTCCCATTCAAATCACACACCCATGCATCTAATTAGTTTCAAAACTACCATTTAGAACATAAAAAATGAATATGTAAACATGGAACATCACATAAAAATAATCATTCAAGACCCTCAACCCATATCAAAAAACCAACCATTAAACCACATTAATAACCAGTTAACCATATTATTTTAACAAAGTAAGTTTGGGAAAGAGATAAACACCTTACATACACACTAATTTGGAAGAAATTTGGAACTTAGAACCTCAAAGATGAATGTACGATGAAACCCTTAAGTTTTTGTTTGATTTTGAGTTTGAGAGTGAAATAATAACTTTTGTTCCTTGAAACCTGATAGAAATAGGTTCATATACTGTTAAAGGTCATTTATAGAAAGTAATACCTCATTACCCCTTATCCTAAGGGAGAGAAAACAAGATAGGACGATGTTTACATAGCAGCGCTGCATGACCTTGTTGCAGATGCTAACCTCCCTGCCACGGTGCTTATTGTAGAAATTATCCTCCGTGACCACGCTACTTATTGAAGATATTATCCCTATGACACGCTGCTTAACACGGATACTATCCTCTATGACATGACGTTATCACAGAGGCACACTACCTTGAAAGTCTAAAATGACCCCGAACCTCTTCCAAAAATTCTAAAACTCACCCAGATTACCCTTTCAATATCCTTAAGCACATCTTAGGTAAAAAACCAATATTGGGAACATGGGAAGGTCAAAAATAAAATTCATAACATTTTAAGGGTATTACATTAGCCCCCCCCCTCCCCCAAGGATTATTTGTCTCCAAATGATGAGCTAGAACACTTATGGCATGAGAAATAACAAGAATACAATAGAATCAAACAAAAAACTAAAAAAAACAAGAGGAAAACAAAACTTGTACCTTAAGGACTATTATCCAAAATTGGAAACAAGAACGAATACTTGAACATCATGTTCTTTTCGGCTTCTCGAGTAGCTTCCTCAAACTTTTGGTTCCTCCATAAAACCTTCTTCAAAGCCATATCCTTAGTCCTTAAATGATGGACTTGCCTATCAAAGATCTCAATTGGGACTTCCTCATAAAAGAAGGATTCCAAAATACCCGCACTTTCTGAAAAAACAATTAAGGAAGGATCACCAACATACTTATTCAACATTGAAACATGGAAGACATTATGGATAGAACCCAAACTAGAAGGAAACTCCAATTCATAGGCCACACTACCCACTCTCTTCAAAACCTAATGCTGAAATACATAAAGGGGGCTGAGTTTCCCCTTTTTCAAAAATTGCATTAATTCTTTCATAGGAGACATCTTCAAGAACACCCAATCCCAACATCTAAGTCCAACTCTCTTCACCTCAAATTTGCATAGGAATTTTGGTGACTCTATATGATACTTATGGGGTACATAGAAAGCACATAAGTACAGTTATACATATATATCATAGAGAGAGAAAGGTACTCAAGAATCCTATACTCCTATGGTATCTTCAATTTATTTGGTTACATACATCAAGGCTGTTTAGGAAGTTACACTAGACACCTATAGCCCGTGGGTAGCTCAAGGATGGTTAACCTACGCATACCCAGGTTAATGGTTTTAAGGGCATGCTAAACCCAGTTCCCATTCCCAGCATAGTTATATATATGTGTGTATGTGTTGTTGTGAATACATATGGTTGGTTTACTTGGTTTTAAAGATTTGAATTATTTTATCGTTATCCTAAGTACTTGCTAGCATTCACTCACTAACCTATCTTTGGGTGGCTGTAATTCTATAAAATGCAAGAACTGACCATTCTACTCTTTCTTCTTAGTAATTAGATTCAAGATCAGTTGTTGGATTAAAGTGGTGATATTCCATACTTTAGAAGGTTTTATTTCATATCATGGATGTATTCACATACTTTGGTCATTTCATGGATATTAGTTTTGGCTATAGTTGGGGAAAAGTACCAATCAAATATTATTTTACATTTAGTTAGAGGCTTTTTGGAACTACTATGGATTAGAATGGGTGGTGTCGATAGTGGTGTCAGCCTTAGTATTGGCATTGGTATTGGGGATGATATCGGTTGACTATAATTATGGTTTTTCCATTATATTATGTTATGTTATAGACATACTGCTGGTTATTATTTTGGTTTTAGTATGGTTATTGGTTAGGTATTGGATGGTTGGACTTGCTTGGGTTGGTCATAGTTATGAACCTATCCCATCGTCGAGAATTGTATAAAATGCTATCTCATTTTATGTTCGGAATTCATCAAACTCTAGGTATGTGTTTGGAGGTTGAGTTCCACAACGGGGGTAGTCCCTGGTCCTAGTTGTACTTGGGATACCCATTACAACAAGGCCTCATATTGGGTCGTGTCAAGTTGGTATCAGAGATTTAGGTTCATGGTTATTTGGGAGTCCACAATTTTCATGTCGAGTAAGGTCTTTCGTAAGGGAATGTAGCGTAACTCATAAGAGAGACTACAAGGCATTTAGAAATGTGTCTCTTTCTTTGTGTTCTATTTTCAATCTTAGAGTCTAAGTTCTATAATCTTATCTAATTCCTATTTATTTGCCTTTCAGATCATGCCTCGACGATATAAAGTTCACAAAAACTCTTCTGTCCCAACTGGCAATAATATTGATGGGACACATTCTACTCAGGGGATCTATACTCAATCTAGGAGTATTGTCCCTAATATTTATGGAGTTCCACCAATTCCTTCTAGCCCTTCTAAAGTCGATATGATGAACGTGGATTTTTTCTAGTTGATTCAAATGATTGCTCAGTTGGTGGCTTCTTCTAAGGCCAAAAGGGTTGGCCAGTTCATGGAGTTGAGTCCTCCAACCTTTAATGGTGTTAAGGTGGAGGTGGGCCCTCAATGTTTTTTGGATGAGATGGAAATAGTATTCAAGATTATGCATGCCACAAATATGGAAGGGGTAGATTTTATAGCTTTTTAGCTTAAGGATGTGGCTTACCATTGGTACGAGGAATGGAATCGGGCCTAGGAGTGATGTTGAGGAGTCATCTTTATAGGAAACTTTCTCCAATCCATTTCTAGACCGCTTATTTCCTTAGGAGATGAGGGAAGCAAAAACGTAGGATTTGTAAATCTGAAGCAAAGGAAAAAGTCAGTCAAGGAGTATGACTTGAAGTTTCATAGTTGGTTAGGTATACTCCAAAAATGGCATCTGATATGAGGGCCAGGATGAGAAAGTTTGCTATAGGGTTATCTCAGGAGTTGATCCTTAAAATAAAGACTACATTGATAATCAAGGACATGGATATTTCTAGGTTGGTTGTTCATATGTAGCAGGTGGAAAAAGAAAATAAAAAGTAGGTTAAAGTAGGTAAATGGTAGGGTAAGAGGTTTATGTTCTCTGACTAGGGTGGGAAACAACAAAGTGGTCTCAAAGATGTTAAGTGGACAAAGAAAATGTGGAGGAGTTCTGCTTGTTTCTCCACAGCTAGTGCTCTGATGTGCAAGCTTGATGCTACTACATTTAAGGATTTTAAGTCGGAATAATTGTAAATTCTTAAGCAACTTTAGTGGTTTTTGATTGTTTTCTCTATGATAGTGCAATTGAGCTAAGATGTATAAAAAACCAATGACAACTGAGTCAAAAGAGATAGATTTTGAGTAAGTAGTGATGAAGAGTATAATTGATGACTTGTCTGAGAAGTTGTCAACTTTTTGAATAGCCGTCAGGAATATAATCACCTAAGGCAGTGTGTAGGAGTTGCAATGAAGAGTTGACGACATTGTCTGATATATCGTCAACATACTGATAAGCAGTTAGGAATATCATTATCCTAAGGCAGTGTGTAGGTGTTGCAGTGAAGAGTTGATGACATTATCTGATATGTCATCAATATCATGATAAGCCATCAGGTATCGTCATCAGCCGAAGATAGCAACACATGAAATAGAAAGAGGATTTAATGACATGTCTGATAAGTCATCAACATCCTGATAAGACGTCATATGTTGTTGTCACCTGTGCTAGTAAAAAACCTGTGATCTGTGATTTTCTTCCAAAATTAGGCAGAGTATTTAAGGCAGAGAGAAGGGTCTTCTAGGGATCTTGAACTTAATGACTATTTTGAGTTTTCTCTCCAGTTTTCGGTTGTAACACTGCGATTCCTTTTTTGGGAGATTATTATTATATATTTCTTGGGATTTCTACTGTGATTGTGAAGGAGAAATGACTATTGGTAATTATTAGTCTGTAAATTATCATCCATCGAATTATGAATGCAATTTGTACTGTTGCTTTTTACATCACGTGTAGAAAATTTCCTTAACCCAAATTATGGGATCTATGGGTTTAGTCTTGTAATGTTACTAGTGGGTCAGGATTCGTTAGCTTTCAGGGACTTCTCGATAATTTCTTTGCTGCACACGTTATTTATAAGTTGCAAATGATAGATTATACCTAACTAGGGATTTGATTGAAATAAGAAATTAAATCTAGTATGAAGTGAATTATCCATAGGAGCTTGGAAGGATTACTGAATCCTGCCAACCCAAGGCGCACAGAGAATGTAGCCGGACCAATGAACCAGAATGTGAATAGAAATCATCTATTCAGAGTAAGATTGGATCATTAACCTGTGCAGTATAATCAGAATGACGATGATGATGGAATGGATGGAGCTGGTGCTACTAGAGCTATTATTCCTCCACCTTTAGCACCAGGAGCAAAGTTCAATATTTCCAATACAATGATTCAACTCCTCCATCTGAAAGGGTTGTTCGGTGGAATCCTGAGAGATGATCCCAATATTCATCTAGTGAACTTTATTACTATTTGCAAGTCCTTTGATAACCTGGGAGTGGAACAGAATGCCATCCGTCTGCATTTATTTCTATTGTCTCTATCTGGGGAGGTAATATTGTGGCTTAATGAGCTAATACCTAATTCTATAACCAACCAGAGGCAGTTGAAAAAGTCTTTCCTAGAAAGGTTCTTTTCTCCTTCCATGAGGGTAATGTTAAGGGATGATATTAGTTACTTTAGATAGCTCCCAACCAAAGCTCTTCATGAGGCAAGGGAGAGGTTCAAAAAGAAACTGCAGGGGGATCATTTACGGATCTCACTTTTTAAGAGACCTTTGAGATACTGGATCAGATGACCAAACAAAGTAGAGCTTTGCATACTAGGAATTCTGTGGTAGTAAGACCTACTATGTCTATTGGCATGACTATAGAAAAATATAAGAAAGCGGAAGAACACAATCAATACATGGAACACTTATAGACGCAGATAGATTTGCTGACCAAGCACTTATTAGCCATGAAGACTGAAAAGGTTAAAGCAATTGTATCCCAAGGTAGAGAGGACTCTGATTCGGAATAAGAGGCAAATTATTTGAATAACCAGGGGGTTTCTAAGGCAATAGTCAAGGATATCAAGGTCGGACCTATAATGACGAGGCTGGATATAAGGATTGGGATCAAGGAAACTAAAAGATCAAGAATAATAGAAGTGGGCTGTATGTACCTCCTAGAAGTAGAGATTACACTACAACTAGCTTTGTCAAGATATCTATGGAGGACATAATAGAGAAATTGTTAAAGGGAGTTGAGGCTACTAACTATGGGGTGACTACCATAAAGACCAATTTTTCCTTTATGAGTCGGTAAACTCGCACTCCACTATGATCAAACAGTTAGAACAACAAATGAGACAACTTTCTACAACATTAAATCAGAGGAAGAGTGGAACACTGCCAAGTGATATAATTCAAAACCCTCAAAATGATAGTTCATACATAGCCATTACTACATGGAGTGGTAAGGTTTTATTAGGCACTTTTATGGGCAAAGATGTGATAGATGATGTGATCAAAGAAGATATTAAGCTTGAAGAAAGTGATCAGTAGAGTCTAAAAAGTGGGATAGCATTGATATCCCTTCTGATCACCAGTAGATTGATGAGTTGAAAAGGAAGAAAGAGAAGGAAAATAAAGAAGTGGTTAATACTCACTCAAAACCACCGCCTTCTTTTCCTCAGAGATTGAAAAAAAAGCCGATGATATGAAATTTAGTAAATTCATGGCAATATTAAAGTAGCTGATAGTGAATGTTCCTTTGATATAGACACTTGAACAAATACCAGGATATGCTAAATTTATGAAGGATATTATGACGAAGAAAAGAGTGGTGAGCTATGAACCAGGGAACAATCTCCATCATTATAATGCTATTTCTATAAGGTCCTTGGAACAGAAGAAAGCATATCTAGGAGCATTCACTATTCCTTGTACGAATAGGTCTCTGGAATTTGCTAAGGCCTTATGTGATCTGAAAGCAAGCATCAATCTGATGTCGCTAGCTATTTATAAAAAGTAAGTCTTGGGAGACCCCACAACCATCAACATGTGACTTGTTATGGCAGATAGGTCGGTAAAATAACCTGTTGGTATTTTGTATGATGTGTTGGTAAAGGTGGTTAGCTTTATATTTCCTACAGATTTCATTATTCTAGATTGTGAGATGGACTTTGAGGTGGCCATTATTTTGGCTCGACCTTTCCTCGCAACCAGAAATATGTTGATTAATTTGTGAGCTAATGAGCTCTTATTTTAGGGTAAACGATGAAGTGGTGTGATTTGATGTATTCCAGTCAATGAAGCATCATAAAGAAATGAGTGTGTTCTTAATTGTTGATGTATATTATGATGATAAGTAGGAGGTGCCAATAAAGGGTAAATTTGCTATAGAGCCTCTAGCTGCAGTGCTGATGAATTTTGATAGTGAAGACATTAAGGAATATGAAGAGATTGTTTGTGCTTTGACAGGAATGGGTTCATACTCTTACTCTTCTAAAAAGCTAGATCTTGATCTTCCTAATCGACCAACACCACCGGCTAAGCCATCCATTGAATATCCACCGATGTTGGAATTAAAAAAACTACCAGGGCATCTAAGGTATGTGTTTTTGGGAAATGGAAACATGCTACCTATGATTATTTCAGCTGATTTGGGCAAGCAGCTGGTAGAAGCACTTATTTAGTGCTCGAAAAGTACAAAAGAGCAATAGGTTGGACTATTGTTGATATTATTGGCATTCCCCCTGGCGTCTGCACTCATAAGATACAAATTGAGGAAGATTATACTCCAGACATCGAGCATCAACACCGACTTAACCCACCAATATAAGAGGTGGTTAAGAAAGAGATTATTAAGTAGCTGGACGCAGGAGTGGTTTATCCTATTTCTGACAGTAAATGGGTGAGCCAGCTAAATGTGTGCCCAAGAAATGAGGCATGACTATTGTTGCAAATGAAATGAATGAGTTGATTTCATTTCGGCCTGTAACGGGATGAAGATTTTGCATGGACTACCGCAAACTAAATTCATAGACTTTGAAAGACCATTTCCCAGTGCCCTTTATGGATCAAATGCTTGATCGATTGGCAGGTAGGGGCTGGTATTTCTTTTTGGATGGCTATTCTGGATATAATCAAATCAATATAGCTCCTGAAGATCAGGAGAAGAAAACATTCATATGACCGTATAGTACTTTCGCATTTAAGCAAATGCCGTTTGGGTTATGCAATGCTCCTGCTACCTTCTAATGGTGTATGATGTCCATTTTCTCAGATATAATTTAGGACACCTTAGAGGTGTTCATGGATAATTTTTTTGTGGTAGGAGATTCGTATAAGCTATGTTTGGCAAACCTGAGTAGGGCCTTGCAACGATGTATGGAATTCAATTTGGTGCTTAATTAGGAGAAATTCCACTTTATGATGAAAAAGGGCATTGTTCTCAGGCACAAAATCTCAGCAAAAGGGATAGAGGTGGATCAAACCAAGGTAGAGGTTATTGAGAAGCTACCACCTCCCATTTCAGTAGAGGGAGTGCTTAGTTTCCTTGAACATGTTAGCTTTTACCGGAGGTTTATAAGAGACTTCTCTGAGGTTGCAAATCTACTTTGCAAACTTTGGGAGAAGGAAGCTAAGTTCTCCTTTGATGATGATTTCTTGAATGAAATTGAATGCCTTAAAAAGAAGCTGGTTGAGGCCCCTATCATTGTTGCACCAAATTAGTCAAAACCATTTGAGATTATGTGTGATGCAGGCGGTGTTTCCCTTGGAGCTGTGTTGGGACTGAAGAAGGAAAAATTATTTCATCTGATATACTACACCAGTAACGCACTAAATGAAGCTCAAAAGAACTACACGTTTACTAACCAGGAACTCCTTCATGTAGTTTATGCTTTTGAGAAATTCAGGGCTTATCTGCTAGGGACCAAAGGTAGTGTTCCACACTGATAATGCAGCCTTGAGGTATTTGATGGCTAAGAAGGATGCAAAACCAAGGTTCATTAGATGGGTGTTGCTACTCCAAGAATTCAACTTTCAAGTCAAAGATAGAAAATGTTGCAAAAACTAAGTTGCGGATCATCTGTCTAGGATGGAAGGTGAACAAATAACCCAAGATAAACTTGAGATAAATGATACATTTCCTGATGAGGAGATATTGGCTGCTGCTATGGAGAAAATGCCTTGGTATTTTGATTTTGCAAAATATGTGGTGAGCGAATTAATCTAGGAGAAACTTTCCTTTCACCAAAAGAAGAAATTTCTCCATGATGTGACACATTAGTTCTACGATAAATCGTATAATTTTCATAGATATGTGGGCAATATCATAAGGAGGTGTGTTCCAGAGATAGAGATGTAGAGTATATTAGAAGCATGCCATGCTTCTCCTATTAGAGGTCATTATGCTGGTGATCAGACTACTCAAAAAGTGTTGTAGAGAGGCTACTACTGGCCAACTTTATACAAGGATAGATACGAGTTTGTACGTAGTTGTGACCAATGTGAAAGGCAAGGGTCAATCTCCAAATTTCATAAGATGCCGATGTCCAAGATAATGGAAGTAGAGTTGTTTGATGTCTGGGGCATCGACTCTATGGTACCTTTTGTAAGCTCATACGAGTTGAGATATATTCTAGTTGTTGTAGCTTATATCTCAAAATAGGTTGAGGCCATCGTTTTGGCTGATAATGAAGGGAAAAGAGTCATCACATTCCTTAAGAGAAATATCTTCTCTCGATTTGGGTTACCACACATCATTATAAGCGACGGTGGGTCCCACTTTTGCAACAAACAATTTTGAGTAGCCTTAGCAAAGTATGGTGTCAAGTAACACAAGGTGGCAACTCCATACCACTCACAAACTAGTGGGCAAGTGGAGGTTTTAACTAGAGAGATCAAAGCCATCCTTGCTAAAATTGTGAACGCTAGTAGGCAAGACTGATCTAGGAAGCTGGACGATGTGCTTTTGGCATATAGAATATCTTTCAAGAAGCCTATCGGCATGTCACCATACCAACTAGTTTATGGTAAGTTATGCTATCTGCAAATCGAATTGGACCATAAGGTGTTGTGGGCACTCAGATGACTCAACTTGAATGAGAATAAGGCAGCGGAGTTGAGGCTGGGGCAATTGAATGAGATGGATGAATTTCGTCTCAATACATATGAATAAGATAATATCTACAAAGAGAAGATGAAAAAGTACCATGATTGAAGGATTGCACAGCAAGACTTTCAAAAGGGTAACTTGGTACTCCTCTTCAACCCCAAACTGAAGCTATTCCTAGGTAAGTTGAAATCAAAGTAGTCCGGCCTATTCAAAGTGAGTCATGTCTACTCATATGGAGTAGTCAATCACAAGAATGAGGAAATGAGTGTCTTTAAGTTAAATGGGTAGGGAGTGAAGCTACACATTGGTCTAATGGAATTAATAAAGTATATAGACACCATATATCTCAATGAAGTCTGAGTAATCAAGATAACTGATTCATGCCACGACACTAAATCAAGCGCTATTGGGAGGCAACCTAAAGTTTTTTTTATGTTTAATGCAAGTCACTTTCATTTATTTTGTTTATTTTTCTTTTAAAGATAGTAATCGTAATGTACTGATAAGGTGTGCAGGGATTTAGATGAAATTGATATAGCCAGCCAAGCAATCCTGATGACATGTGTGATGAGCTATCACACTTGTGATAAGCCATTAGAAGTTGTCGTCAAAGGAGCCAAAGATGAGGTATGTTCTAGCTAAGGCTTAAAACATCTGTGACGAGATATCTCAATTGTGATAAGCCGTCAGATTTTACCGTTAAGGGAGCCAAAGATGAGGTATGTTCTGGATGAGGCTGATGACATCTGCGATGGGCTATCACACTTATGATAAGCCGTCAGAAGTTGTTGTCAGAAAACTTGAAATTAAGTAACACTGCCTTGGTTCATGTAATCCTAGGCCCTATTAATGAAATCCCACCTGGCCTACATGCTAGTTTTCTCACCTTTCTGCTTTTCTTTTTCTTTTCTTTAGTTTATTTCCTTTCCATTTTTAGTTTATTCTCTTGCTTATTTTTATTATTGCCTAGTAATAAGCGAATTTCATTCCTTGTTGGCCGTTGGTTTGGATTTCAAAAGCAAGCACTCCCTTGTCCTTTCATCTTCTCTATCCCATTCTAGAAGCAAAGTCAAAATTCTCCAAGTTTCTAAGTTGCCTCATAGGTATGCTCAAAGCTCATATCTTCTTTTATTTGGTAAGTAGTGGGAATGATTCAAACCTTGGTTTTTAAGGGTTTTGAGTCAAAGTGTAGCAAAGCATTGTATGATAATTAACATTAGGGTTGACAGTTCTACATTAAGCACAAAAATCTTAAAACTCAGCCCATGAATGTAACTCCATGGGTGTTGAGAAAGAATTGGGTTGATAATCATATTAAAATTGAACTAGGGATTGTGTTCGGAACTGATGATATGGCTGATAAGTTACCATAAATGTGATGGCCTATCAAACCATGTCGTCACAAGTATAACAAAAAAAAGCTTGTCCTGTTTAAGGCTGACAACATAGCTGATAAGCTATCACAAATGTGTCGGCTTATCAGACTATGTCGTCATAACTTTCTTCACAGGCACTGATAAACCCCTTTAAAGAGATTTTGAAATTGATCGATGATCTTGTGTTCTTTAACCCTGGGTACTGAGTATTTGTTTTCTCTTGCTACATAGTTCATTATGCCACCAAAAAGAAATAAAGAAGGGGTCTTAAGGAAGCGTACCTCGAAAGCTCTTTGATGAGTCTGACTATGAAGAAGAGGAGCCACAGCTCAAAAGGTACAAAAAAAAAGAGTCCAAATGTAGCTTCATCTCCTCCACAATTTGAGGAAGAGGTGGATGAACAAAGTGAGACTGAAGAATCATAATCATCTGCACATACACCCTTTGAGCAGAAAGCTTCTGAGCAACCAAACTCAACCTCTAAACATACATTATCTACACAGCCTAACTTTGAATAACCTTCATCAGAGAAACCTTCTTCTGAGTAGCAACCGACCAGTGAAGATTCTCTGATAAGGGGAAATCTGATCAAATACAAAAACCTCGATGTCAGAGAAAGTGCTAGATGGAAAATTACCAGGACAAAGATGATTTTCTGTGATGGGCTTCTCAGAACTCAAAGAAAATCTGTTAAAAGGCCAACTTTTAAATAAACGAGAATCATTACTGCTGGGTTGAGTAGATATCCTTCAATGGAGCAGACATTCCAAGACTACGACTTGGCATGGACCACAAAAGGAGGTAATTCATTCTGCCTTTCACTAGTCTCTGAATTCTATGCAAACTACCAAGCTACCTTGAAAACCATCTGTAAGCAAAAGGAAAAAGTTCCAGATAAGCCCTTGTTGGAGAAAGTTTCGATGAGGGGCATAATGGTAGATCTCTTAGTTTGAACCATCAACAAATTCCTTCATGGTCCCAACTTTACTCCTTAGGTTACTTCACTAACATTCTACTCTCAGTTAAAGGATGATGAAAAATAGTGTCCTTGATGAGCCAACATTATAGCTGAAGGAGAATCAGAATATTTGACTAACCCAAATAAAAAAATAGTCAAGTCCTTCCTTACTCAAGAGGCAAGGTTTTGGTGGGGTGTAGTACGCACCTATTTGATACCTATAGCGGGAGATAATATTCTTGGTGATGATAGAGCAGTGTTAGTCACGAGCCTCGTGGCTAAGCTTCATTTAAACTTTGGGGAAATTATTTTTGATGAAATTAACATTTGGGTATCAAGACCCGACACTGCATATCCTTTTCCTTGTCTCATCACGAAGCTGTATCGGGATGCTAATGTATCGGTGATTGCAGGGATAGACAATGAACTTCATACTAAGAATACCCACGACCCTATGAGATATGATGAAAACCACCCTAGGCTAGTGCTGGACAAAGGAGTAGGGGTTGCATTAGATCCAGTCGAGGTTGCTGAATTGCAAACATCTACTGTGGGTACCCCCTCAGCACCAAATATGAAGGTGTAAACTTCTAAAGCTGTCTAGCTAACACCCCCTGCAGGGGCAAATACAGTGCATGAGAATAAGGAAAATACCACAACAGCATCTCAGGTATCAGTGTTGACATTTAATGCTTTATATTTTAGGAGAGTGGCAAAACAAGCAAGGTGATGCAAGGTACAACTGCAGCAATTTCCCAACTAATTTACCTTGGCCATGGATAAAAGGATCAGGGTAACCCTTGAACCCTTCTAGGCTTTGCCTGGTCGGCTTAATGTGTTGGAAAAATAATTTAGTGCACAGTTAAGAGAAATGTCTACCCTAGATCTTGTACTATTTAGAGAAATACTAGACTAGTTGAAAGCTGATGTTGGGGCATTGCAGCAGCACAAACTTATGGTTTCTGTGGTTCCAGTTGCTAATGAGTCTGAGGATGAAGTTCCCTTGCTTGATCTCAAATAGGGAACTAGTGAAGCAAAGGAAGACAAAGGGCAAGAAGAAAGATAAGGGTAAGAGAAAAGGCATGATAACGATGAAGAAAGAAAAATAGAGAAAAAGGCGAGAAAGAAGGTGGAGAAAGCAGAGATAAAAAAAGGTGATGCAAGCGTCCCGAGTAGATAATGAGAAATAGGAGGAGGCCCTACGAGCGAGGGATATAGGTTCCTCAATTGGTGGACCACTAATCACTACTAGGCCAGATGCGTCAGAATGGAGGGAGGCTCCCGATGGAAATGAGGCAGCTGAGGATGCAGCGGCAAGATCAGCTACCCTTGATTCACATTCTTGAGCCACTACAGTTATGTTCTAACCCCTATAATTTTAGTTTCATTTTAGATTTGCATTGGGGAAAATGCATTCTCTTTTTTGTTAGGGGTGGGTATCTATTTGTTTGCTTTGTTGGTGGTTTGCTCAGTGTTATGTTTAACTAGAAGAGTTCATATAGCAGTCGTTACTATTGATTTTGAAATACCTCTTCAACGGTATGTTTTATAACTGTGTGATGTGCATCCATGTGTAACCACTATGCATCTTGTTGTGGCATTAGTACTAGTGATATGATAATCATTGCTAATAAATTGTACGATTCGGATAGGTAATAGCATGCGATGTACCTGGGTGCTATGTGTGTGTGAGACATTACTTGGTTCCCATTGTATGTAAATCCAAAACTTACCCGGTTGGTATTGCCTTGGTTGTAGGATAGTGGTTAGGAAAGGTCATAGACCGTTGTTGATATTAGTCCACTTTTCACCTAAATAACCTTCCCTATGTGAATGATATCTCTTGATCCCAATTTTGAGCCAAAATGCCTCTTTCTTTTTTTATACCTATCACCTTCCTATTTTTATCACAATGAACTTATTTTAGCCCTGGTCCTCCTTGGACATTACGCACATTGACTTAGGCAAATAGCCTAAGTTGTGAGTAGATATCATAGGGGTGTAGATACAAAATGAGTATGAAGAAAGGTAAAATAAGAGAAAAGAATAAAAGGCTGGGTGCGGTGGAAGAAGAATAAGAAAAGAAAATTTAGGAAAAAGAAGAAATAATTGACGAAAAGACCACACCCATCCGGAATATGTTGTCATCAAGAAAGGAGAAGATTAGGTAAAGGTCAATAACAGTGACCCCAAAAGTTAGTGTAAGTGCCAAGGAGGCTTAGTCACTTTAATTATCATTGAGTATCATACCAGCCCCTAGCCTATATTAGAAGCCAAAGAAAAGACCTATAGTGATCTTAGCTCACGTGTCTAAAAACCTCGGTAATGAAAATAAGTACAAGCTTATGGTATTTGGCATACATTAACTGGAACTTCTTTCTGAGAGTGAGCGTCTCTTGATTTTCCCTACATTTAAATATGTGATTTCTTATATGAGTTAGGAGGGACTTCTTTGTTGTGAGGGCACACTGGTTATATTGCGAATTGCTAACTTGTTTGGGTAAGTTTAAGTTGTACATATGAATGGTTATCGTTGCTAGTTCGATGCCATATCTTGATTCCCTTGTGTCACATTATTGATCTTCATTAAGATACACAGTTAGGTTTAAAAGTACTTGAACTTGGAGAGGTTAATATATTTTGTACTAAGATTGATAATTGACAGCTGAACATACTTCACATTCTCTTGGTTGAACATTATGGCAGTATAATGTGTTAGTTTCTTGAGGAAAAATAATTGTTTTAAGTTAAGGGTGTTGATGTGCGATCTGGATGCTATCATATTTAAGGCTTTTAACTCAGAATAATTGTTAATTCTTAAGCAACTTTTGTGGTTTTTGATTGTTCTCTGTGATAGTGTAGGTGAGCTAAGATGTATGAAAACAACGACAACTAAGTCAAAAGAGATAGATTTTGAGTAAGTAGCCATGAAGAGTGTAGTTGATGACTTGTCAGATAATTCGTCAACTTTGTGAATAGCCATCAAGAATATCATCAGCCTAAGGTAGTGTGTAGGAGTTATAGTGAAGAGTTGATGACATTTTTTGATATGTCATCAACATCATGATAAACCATCAGGAATATTGTAAGCCTAAGGCAGTGGTAGGAGTTGCAGTAAAGAGTTGACGACATTGTCTGCTATGTCGTCAACATCCTAATAAGCCGTCAGGTATTGTCGTCAGTCGAAGATAACAACACGTAAAATAGGAAGATAAGTTTACGACATGTCTGATAAGTCATCAACATCCTAATATGCCGTCACATGTTTTCATCCTTTTTGGGAATTCTTGATAATTCCTCTGCTATACACGTTATCTATTGGTTGGAAATGATAGATTATGCCTAAACAGTGATTTTCTTGAAATAAGAAATCAAATCTAGTGGGAAGTGAATTATATTCAGGGTCTTGGAAGCATCAAACTTCCATTTAATTATTAATGCTGTAACAAGGTTATTTAACCTGATAAAATCTGATTCATAAATATAAATTCCCTAAGTTCGAAAGGATTAGGTAATTGAATGCCTAAATAGGTTGAGAGAAATTTAGTCATTGCTCCAATACAAATGATCTATTATTCCTATCTGTAACAAGAATCTTGAATCTCTACTAGTGTATGTTAAGTACAACACCCATAGTGAACATAATTCTGGTTTATTCTATAACATTGACTTGAAATACTGAAATACTGGTAAAAAGTGATAAACTTAAAGTGAGAAATAACTACCTATTTAATCTTGAAAAACTCCCATTTACCGGAAACTACTAACTGTTAGTTGATTGACTCATGAATAACTTAATTTAACACCATATTGCCTGTGGGATTCGACCCCAACCTATTTGGGTTATATATTTGATAACCATCACTTACTCTCTCGTAAAAGAGGTATAATTTGGGCGTATCATTCTCCTTACTCATAACCATCACGTGAAAAGCATTATTAGGATGGTGATAACTTTAGGACATAGAGGTCCTAATCTTAGGCTATTGGGGTATAGTCAGCTTCATCGTGTCCTTCTTATGGTTCTGTGGTTAGTTGCAATGGGTTTTTTTGTGATAAGAGAGAGACAGGTTCTTTCAATGTGGTTAGCTAGGCCATATACTTAGAAACTTTCTAGTTGGTAAGGTTTCTTTGTGAGTGAATAAGGTTTCAGTTTTCACTTTATCCGCTCTTGTATTGAAGGGTGATACTACTATATTTGTTTCTGTTTCTGGTACCGGCACAGGCCGAAATAGGTTATATGCTCTTACTACCTGACAGGAGTATAAGGCATTGCCTGTTGTCGTGACTAGTACATTACAACTCTTTTCTCGTGATGTGTATTTTTTAAATGATCTAGGGTTTACTCTTTCTTATGTTACCCTATTTGTGTTTGTTGATTTTGTTTTGATCATGATTTTTTTTTATTTTTCTTATTTCTACCCCGATAGGAGACTCTATGGTTTCTAAAAGAGTCTATAAGTAGTGTGAGGTATCTTTTGGTAGTAAGGAGACTTTGATGGATTTGTTCGAATTAGATATGGTGGATTTTTATGTCATTCTTGGGATGGATTGGCTACATTCGCGCTATGCGTCCTTAGATTGTCCGACCCCTAAGGTTTTATTTAAGTTCTCTAGTGAACTAATTATTGAATGGGAGAGTGGTTCCCTAGCTTCTAAAGGCAAATTTACATCATATCTTAGAGCTCAGAGGTTAATCCTTCAAAGGTGTCTCTATCATTTTGTCCATGTTAAAGACCCTTACTCGAAAGGTCCTTCTTTGCAATCAGTTTCAACGGTGAATGAGTTTCCTGAGGTCTTTATGAATGATCTTCCTGGAGTTCCTCCAAATATGGAGATTGAATTTAGGATTGATCCGGTTCTGGAAACTTGTCCAATATCTATACCTCCTTATAGAATAGCTCCAACTGAGTTGAGGGAACTAATGCAGAAACTTAAGAATCTTTTGGATAAGGGTTTCATATGTATTATTGTGTTCCCATAGGGTGCACTGGTGTAATTAGTGAACATAAAGGATGGTTTCCTTAGGATGTGCATTGACTATCGGTAATTAAATAAGGTAACAGTTAAGAACAAAGATCCTCTTCCAAAGATAGATAATTTTTTTGATTAGCTGTAAGGTGCCAAGTTCTTCTCCAAGATAGATCTTCGGTCTGGGCATCATCAACTTAAGATTAGGGAGGTGGATATCCCTAATAAGGCATTCCGTACTTGGTATGGGAACTTTAAATTCTTTTTTATGTCATTTGGTTTGACCAATGCCCCAACAATATTCATAGATTTGATGACTAGGGTATTCAATCAGTTTTTGGATCTTTTTGCCATTGTTTTTATAGATGACATTCTGGTGTACTCTAAGAGTGAGGTGGATCATAACAATCACCTATATGTGGTGTTGCATACCTGGAAAGAGCAGCAGTTGTATGCTAAATTCTCAAAATGTAAATTCTAGTTGAATGTTGTCACTATTCTAGGTCATACTATTTTTAGTGAGGGGATCTTAGTGGATTCTCAAAAGGTGGTGGTGGTTAAGAAATGACCTAGATCCATGACTCCAACTGACATTTGGAGCTTCTTTGGTTTTATTGGGTACGATAAGAGGTTTGTAGAGAGTTTTTCAATGATAGCTATCCATTGACTAAGTTGACTCAAAAGAAGGTAAAGTTCTCTTAGTTGACTCAAAAAAAGGTAAAGTTCTCTTAGTCGAATGCTTATGAGGGTAGTTTCGAGAATCCGAAGGATAAGCTCACTTCAGCTCTAGTTTGACTTTGCCTAAAGGTAATAAGGATTTTCTGATGTGCTGTTATGTGTCCTAGGCGGGACTTAGTTGTATTCTGATGCAGCATGGTGTGGTGATTGCCCATTCTTCTTGGAAGTTAATGGTACATGCGAGGAACTATCCTACTCATGATCTGGAGTTGTTATCCATGATGTTTACCTTGAAAATCTAGTGGAACTATTTGTATGGGTACATGTGGAAATCATCTTAGATCATAAGAGTCTTCAGTATATGTTCACTCAGAAGGAGCTTAATATCAGGCAGAGAAGATGGCTTGAGCTTCTCTAGGACTTTCACATAGGTCTCACTACCATCCAGGTAAGGCTAATATTGTTGTTGATGCTCTTAATAGGTTGTCCATGGGGAGTTTAGCTCATGTGGATGTTATGACCCGAGGCTACCCCCTAGTCAAAAAACAGTGCTTACAATCACAAGTGACCACAAGCTAACCCATGAGCTGGTACTTACTGTGAGCACTGAATAAAGTAACAAGATACACATGTGCGGAAGTACACTGTCAACCGCTATAAGGTTTAAATACAAATAAGCTAATGTAAAATTAGATAATAAAAAACTTATCAAAATGTGTCTGAATGACTGAAAAAATCTGATAAAATCGACTAAACATGTAACTGATTGAATGAATGTCTGAAAGCCTTTAAACTGACTGAAGAGGTAATGGGATTGGCCCCAACGAACTCCAAATTAAACTAACTGAAAGAAAATATGGAAATACTGAAATAACATAAATGGTCCTTAACATATGAGGATTCATCACAACTGCTTCTGTTTATAGGCTGAACTATCTAATGCGATTAGGAAATAGAGTGTCTGAACCTTTAATATAACATATCATAGCACAAAGAAAGTATTCGATCAGTACTTTGAATATACTGATATATGTGATAAGGTTAGACTGAAATGCATAGGTTTATATGCATTAAATACTGACTGACTGAATAATATGAGATAAAGAATGACTGAAAAAACTGAAATAATTGATGCATAAAATACGTGAAAGCTTTAAAATCTGAGAATACATGACCAAGCATATAATAAGATACGGAAATAGTCTGTAAACTGAAATAATGAAATTTGGTGACTGAATAACTGATGAAATGTATACTATGGACAAGCAAACCTTCACTGAATCCTATACTAAATACTAACTGAGACTGTGGGAGGTATCATCTAACCGACATGCCCCAATCTGAGCTAATCGGGGTCCAACCTGTAACCCCAGTTGGAAGGGTGTCAATACCATTTCATGAGTACTAACAATGGTTGTGTGGATCTACTAAACTAATGTCCTAAAGTACTAATGGGTCATCCTCAATTGGCAGATGCTCTAATGAGATATGTGTCACCCTCAACTGGCAGGTAAATACTTTATCAACCCTCAACTAGCAGGTTGATTTCTCTAACCTATGTTAGCTACGTAGTTCCAGAACTTAGGGACTACTACTAAAGGTCACACCCTCTACTTCTAGGTAAGCCCTTATCCCTAGGTTCGCTTTGTGCTAAATACTACTCCCAACAGAATGACACTGAATTACTTGACTAAACTAAGATTAACTAAATAAACAACTGATCATGATAACTAACTTTACTGATAATGCTTATGGTTTATTTGAAACCATACTTAAGATACTTAAATCATGCAAATAGCTAAGTATTAGGTGTTCATAACCCTCCAGCACTGAATAAAAATATCCATAAGGATGTGTAAAGCTTTAAAACACGTAAGAAAGGATCATTTCTCAAAACCCAACATTTAGGCATTTCACTAAACACATGTGAGTCATGAATTTAAGCCTTGGAATGGGTAAAGCATGTGATTGAAAAGATAGTTTCAATACTAAAACAATGAATAAGAGATTTAGCATGAGGATTTCAATGCTCAAATCATATAGGGTCACATTCCATCGAAAAACACTTGAAACATAACTTGTAATAAAAATTAATAACAATATCATAGAGATAATTCATCATAAACATGTAAAAACTCATAATATGATATAAAATGAGATTATTGGACTCCATGTGTGAAAAGGACCCATGGATGAACAACACACATACCTTTAACCTTAAATCTTGAAAGAGAAACAAAAATCTTTTAGCTTCCTTGAAAGTTCTTGGATTTGGGAACTTGATTCTTGGTTTCTATTGAGAGAAAAGAATGAAATTGATGAACTTGAGGGAATGATTAGGGTTTGTTTTTTAGAGGAAATTGGCAAAAAAAATAGGCATATAATGCCCTAACCGACTTTCTAATTCATGTTTTTACGAATTGGATTGAAGGGAAAAGATGTAATTGCCCCTTAAACATTTAAATTCTTAACTTGAATACAGACTGAAGGGAGACTGTGATGAGATGAATGCCTCATAGCAATATCTACCATGACGCACCACTATCATGGTGAGCTACTGGAATTGAAATCTAAACATGACTCAATCCTCATCTAAAAAATTTGAACCTTCCCCGAGACATGCTCCTTACACCCCTAAACATGACTTAACTCAAAAACTTACATCTCAGGGTTAGGAAGATCTATTTAAAAATCCTTGAAGTTTAGAGGTAAAAAATATGGCTTAAGTCCCCAACACTTGGTTAAATTTTTAGGCTTTAAGCCTCTTATACATGCAACTAGGAGCTGAATTGAGCTAAGAAAAGTATGGGGTGTTATAATAGATAAGGAGAGGTGGGAGTTGATGAAGGATATTTACCACTTGGATAATCATGGATTTTGCCTTTTGGACTTCGAGAATGATGGTGTGTTGGTACAGGAAGCGATTCGATCATATCTTGGTGTAGAGATTAAGAAGAAGTAAATTCTAGATCCTATCTTCATGAAAATCAAGGGTGATATAGGTGGGAAAATGGCAATGGTATTTGAAATTAGTGGTAATGGTACTTTGCAGTACCAAGAGAGGTTATGTGTCCTAATGTCGATGGTTTTTTAGAAAGAGTATTTGCTACGGTGTATGAATCACACTACATTGTTCATCCCATTTTGACAAAAATGTATCATGATATCAAGAAGATGTATTGGTGGAATGGAATAAAGAAGGATATGGCTGATTTTGTGACCAAATATTTAGTGTGTCAATAACTGAAAGTTGAGCATATGAGGCCTGGAGGTTTACATCAGAAGATTGAATTGCTGAAGGAAAATAGGAAGTAATCAACATGGATTTTACTACCGATATTTCTTTGTCTGAGAACCAATTTGATTTTTTTTGGGTCATCATGGATAGGATGATAATGTCGGCTCAGTTCTTACCAGTGAGGGCTAACTTTTCATCTAAGGATTTTATGACGTTATATATTCATGATATTGTGAAGTTGCATAGGGTATATATTTTGATTATCTCTGATTGTGGCAAAAAATTTTCATCCAACTTTTGGTGATCATTTTATAAGGGGTTGGGTATTAAGGCTAGTCTGAGTAATTCTTTTCACCCACAGATGGATACGCAAGTATAAAGAACTTTTCTAACATTAGAGGATATGCTTCATGCATATGTTATTGACTATGGTGGTAACTGGTTTGAGAATCTACCTCTGGTAGAGTTTGCTTACAACAACAGCTATCATTCTAGCATTAGGAAAACCCCTTTGAGGAATTGTATAGTAGGAGGTATAGATCTCCTATTAGGTGCTTTGAGTTTGGTGAGAAGGATATGTTTGTTTCATACTTTGTATATCAGGCAATGGAGAAGGTTAAGGTGATTCGAGATAGACTTAGGTTGCCCAAAGTCGCCAAAAGTCTTATACAGATGTAATGAGTAGGGACTTGGAGTTTCAGGTTAGAGATAGGATAATTTGAAAGATGTCTCCCATGAAGGGAGTAATACGGTTTGTGAAAAGGGGGAAGCTCAGCCCTTGGTATGTTGGTACTTATGTAGTTTTGAAGAGGGTTGGTAATGTGGCATATGAATTTAAGTTACCTTCTAGTTTGAGATCCATTTATTTGATGTTTTATGTCTCTATGTAGAGAAAGTGTATAGGTGATCCTTTATCGGTTCTTCCCTTGGAAAGATCGGGTATCTCAGATTCTCTATCTTATGAAGAATTCTCAGTTGAGATCTTAGAATGGCAGGTTTGTTGGTTGGGAACCAAGTATGTAGCTTCAGTTAACATTCTATAGAGGATCCACAAGGTGGAAGAAGCTACTTAGGAAGTGGAAGAGGACATAAAATCCAAGTATCTGCATCTGCTCTCTACTCTGGTTATTTATATAGAAGGAATATGTTCTTGATCACATCTTTGTTTTCTAACTTAATTTAAGGTTTGAATGGCTATGTTGATATGTAACTCGTGCTTGTACTACCATGCCCATCATTTGGAGATGAATGATCCTAGTAGGAAAGAATAAAACTCGTTGGGTTTTGGTCCATAGAAATTTCCTAGGTTTTAGACTTTCTGGACATCATATGACTCCCTATACTAGTAGTATAGTTAGGGTATCGTTCAAGTGACCTAGTCGTATGTTGTCCAGTGTTGGGTGGTGTTAGGTAGTTGAGTTTCTAGAATAGGTATAACTTAGGTATGTATGAGTTATAGGGTGGGTGATAAGTAATAGGATCGGGTTTTCTTTCACTGAATTTAAAACTTTATAACTAAATTTGGATATGAGTATGAGTGGCTAACCATGAGTCATGAGATAGGGTACGAGTCATATTGTCTAACTCATATGTTGGATAGTTTTAACCCCTTTAGATTCAGTTATAGGTATGAGTTAAGGGTACTGGTCGTACCCTTAGATACGATTGGTCTTGATGGTTGTATGTTGGATAATGTTGGGGGTTTAAGGGATGCCTAGGGTATGAATGGTGGGTACCACTCATATCATAGGGTATGGGTGGCATGGTTGAGTCGTACCTTCTTGCGGGAAATTAATACAGTTTAAGTTGGGAGTAATCTGGACATTTCTCCTCTTAACTTCTCAAGGGCCCATGACTTATATCACTCTTGGGACATCATTTACCCTAATATTCTAATCTTAGAACTTAGAAACTCTCTGTATATCTCTCAGGGCTCTTGGGTTAAGAAAAAAGCTAGGTTTTCCTCCAAGCTAGGCTCATGTTTTAATTATGGATTTACATATTTTAATGGTGGTTTGGATATTTGGTTGCATAGTAATGGTTAATTATTAGTTTGTTTGGTTTTGGAAACACTATGCCCCCAATGTGTTTGATAAAATGCCTATGAGAATGCTTTTGTCACATTGTTCTACTTTTAATGCAACTACTACATGGTATAACTTGGTAATGGAACCTTAAATAGTATAAATGGTTTAACTGGTTTGGAATGTTAAAATGGTAAGGTTTTGGTGGTTACGATTGATTTAATAGAAAGCCTTGTTGTGTACAAGGGAATCCCCCAAGCAAACCAAGTAAACTTAATAATGTAATTTATGGGTATATGGGAATCCTTTTACTTAAAAAGAATGACTAAGGATATTGCTTGCAAGATACAATCAGTATGACGATACCATTTCTTATAGCCTTGGTTATTAATAATTTGAATAGTGGTTTGGTTGTATGGTAATGGTTTTAATTGGGTAATAATGACGGGGTATGATAGCTAACTATGAAGGTGTGAGTCCAATGGATGGACAATGGAAACTCATGTTTGACGACATGAGGATTGATTATGGAAACCATTATGATACTTACGAGGTATATGGGAATCCCATAAGTACACTTTTACATATGTATCATGGAGAGTAAAGTGCACTCAGGAATTCCCTACTCCTATGGTATCTCCGGTTTGTGCAGTTACACGCATCGGGGCCTATTCATTAGGTTACACTGGAACCATATAGCCCATGAGTTGTTTTAGGATGGTTAATCTACATACCTAGGTTGATAATTTTAAAGGCATGCTAAAAGCAATTCCCTTTACTAGCATGGTTATCTATATATATGTATATATATATACATATATATCTATAGGTATGTGTTGTTGTGAATACTTATGGTTGGTTTACTTAGTTTTAATAGTTTGCACTATTTTATCCTTATCCTGAGTACTTGATAGAGTTCATCCGCTAACCCATCTTTGGGTGGCTGTATCCCCATTCGATGCAGGAATCTGTCATTCTACTCCTCTTGCTTAGTGATCAGATTGGGGATTAGCTGTTGGATTTAAGTGGTGATCTTCCATACTCCAAAAGGCTCTCTTTCATAACATGGATATATTCGCATACTTTGATCATTTCATGGATATTGGTTTTAGCTATGTTTGGGGTCATGTCCCATCCGAATATTGTTTTACATTTGGTTTGAGCATTTATTGACCTACTATGGGTTGGAGTAGTAGGTGTCGGTAGTGGTGTCAGCCTTAGTATTGTCATTTGTATTAGGGTTGATATCAGCTGACTATATTTATGATTGTTCCATCCTATTTGTTATGTTATGGACATACTCTTGGTTATTATATTGGTTTTGGTATGGTTACTGGTTAGGTATTGGATGGTTGGACTTGCTTCGGTTGGACTTATTATGGACCTATCCCAGAGTTTGGAATTGTACAAAATGCTATCATGTTATATGTTTGGAATTCATCCAACTCCGAGTACGTGTTTGGAGATTAAGTTGGGTAATGGGGGTGGTCCCCGGTCCTTGTTGGACTTGGGATGCCCATTTCGACAAAGCCTGGTTTGGGTCGTGTAACCTAGTATGTTCTTTCGTCATCTCCTGTACTCTCTGATAAACTCCCGGTACCTCAGGCACGCTGTCCTCAACTCATATTCTTTAGATAAGACATAGGACTAGTTGAGTCATCATCGCACTGAAGTCTCTCTCATGAATCTAATATCAGATAATAGTTGCAATGACAATGTCATATTTGGCCATCATACTACCAACAAGTGCATCTCTTTCCCAAGTCAATAAATTGTCTGCAGCTATTGAACACAATCTAAATCAAACAAACATCCATGAGAACTTCACAGGAAACATCAGTGTTTCCTTTTTTATCATATCGTGCCCCTCTATCTAACGAGTCTCATCACCTAGAGGTGAAATGTATCCAACAATCCATATCACCATCTCTACTCTCTCACTCATGTGGTTAACATCCCACATAATATGTCAATCTCATACATCTCGTAATATGTAATCACACTCTATTGTGGATAATGGCATAACATAATTTGGCCTAAATAGAACTCGACGAATGGCTGCCTCTAATATGTCAACCATAGCCCCTCTAACTTGTGTCTTCTCAAGTGGTGGATGCTCAGCCTACCTCATAATATCCCTCTCAGGCATAGTCAAAGCCATAGTGGAATGCTATGATGCGTAGAATTCTCACACCTATGTCAGACTATAAGTACCTAGGGATCTGGTCATCCACCCGAGTTGCTATCTCTCAAAACCTATCCACAGCTGCGGTTCTCCGGCCAACCTTGATAAATCAATTAGTCTCTCCTCATAATTTACAATCTTAGGTCAGCTGGTATCTCTCAAAATATAGTTGTCCCACTTAAATATTGTCTGATGGCCCTCCACACACCACATTGGGTTCTCCTAATTAATAGTCTCTTTTGAGTTGTGTATGGGGCCTCAAGTCTGACCCTACTGAGCTGGTGCCTGTGAATCATAAGATCTCCAGCAATAGTGCTAATTTTATATAACAACCAAAATACACCTTCAAGTAGAAGTTAGATGGTCGTTGTCAAATATAGTAACCCAATGTGGAACTGTGGCTCTTTACTTCTATAATAATGGATGAAACTTGAAAGGTGAATAGGGGTATTATAGTGATAATTTTGAACAATTACCAAATATCAACTCTGGTTGTAATCAGTCATAGATGAATAACAGGATTGTGTTCCCCCTTGCTTCTCAAATCAATAGGTTTATCGTACTTTATTGAAACAACCTGATACCTTGCATGCAGAATCTGATAAGTTATGTACCATCAACTATCCTTTAGACTTGTTAATGAATTTTACCATTTACCTTTTAAGTCTCTAGATGTTGCCTTACTAAGCTTTATCCTATATCCAAGTTGACTATTTCCTTTTGAGTCTCTAGTTATTAGATGATAGTTAACCATCTTATGTAGAAAGTACTAATTAGAGTAGATCGACAGTTAAACTTCAAATTATTGTTGTAATTATATTTATTAGTTACTACTCCTCTTTTGGAGTATGTAGCAATAATATAGGTGGTATTCTAACATTTACAACCTCTAAGACATCTATTAAACTGAAGAAAATACAATACATGCATGGGTATCGATTTAGAACAACTTAACCCTTCTCCTACTTTATCAATCCACCAAGGATTCATAACCCTACCTAAGGGTTTTAGCCATTCATTCTGTGAAACAATCAAAAATATTCATAATTGAATGCATTATATGAAATCATAATAATCAACAACCTAAAACCCAAAACTTCAACTTAATTAACAACTAAAATCAATACAAAATAATTCCAAGACAAAATTCAAATCACAAAATTCGAATATATGTGTGTGAGTATATAGAGTGTGTAAACGAAATACAAAACATCAATAGGGTATTTATAGAATACAAGGAAACCTTAAAGATTAAATCCTGGATCGGGAAAAACAAAGTCGGTGGCCATTTAAAAAGGTCACATATGGACAGTTTGTTGCACATATTGTCCTACGTGGTCCTACCTATTTGGCCACCCTTCCATCCTGGATCCTGCAACTCTCTGGACTATGCATTCTTGCTCATACAAAGGTCACATACAGACCATATGTGTCACTATTTATGTGCCAGGCCACAGGAACTAAACTTTCAACTCTCTGGACTTTTTAGATCAAGACATACATTTGACACAAACTGACCATAAGTGGCATATACCAATCATATATGGGATTTGTAGTTGGAACAATTTTCTTTTTCCTGCATCTTAGCCTCAGGACTTTCAGTTTTTCAACATACTTTACTCATAAATGCCAAATCAGTAGCACATACGTCCAAAAATGTCGTTATATGTATCAAAATACTTCAAATTTCTTGTTTTTCTTTAGATTTGCATTCAAAACCTAGTTTCCTACAAATCATATCAAAAACACATCATATCTAAAAAGAAACTTAAGAAACTTGCATATTTTTCGCATTTTCGGTGGCAAAAGTGGTATTTTTGTATATCACATTAGTAATCAATCCTCTAGGAAGTTCCCCCAACCATAAAGAAGCTTATCTACTCAATGAAAGGGGGAAAACCTAATCCTAAGTGCCTCCTGATCTACCCTAGGTATGGTGTAAGAAGTGAAAATCCCAATAAAATTAGCAAAATGCATGTTTACATCATCCGTAGCCAAACCTGCAAACACACCTTTCAAATTTAAGAGCTGGATCATGGCACTGGTTATGCCATACTTAATACCCGATGGCAAAGAAGGAGGAATGATGGCTCCTGTCTCGATTGTTGAAAAAAACCTAATTTTGTAAATTTAGCACCCTTTTGCTCATTTTAACCATTTTTATCATATGGGAATCTTTGGAGAAAAGTTTTGAAGGAGATTTATTGCATAAGTTTGTCTGGATAAGTTCCTGGAACAATGCTAAATTATTTCCAACCAATATAATCATCCAAATTCTTCTAAAATCAATGATTTTTAATGAGGGTTTTGCGGGGTTTTCACCCAAATTGAAAATTAGTATTTCTTTTATTTGAGCTACAATTCTTCCTTATTTTTTTCTTGTTTTTCACCCATAGAGTCCTTTTCACTAGAGGATTATGATTTTTAAACAAGATTTCATTTTTATCCTTTTTGTGTTTTGATAGATTTTTGGGGGGTTGCTAGTAAAGCTTGAAAAAGTTTTTTATTTTCTATTTGGACCTTATTTTAAACTTGTTTTTGCATGAGTCTTCTCCAGTAGACTCCTTTAACTTTGGAGAAAGTATTTTTACAACAAAATTTTAATTTTTCTCCTTTAATTTTAAACTCATTTTTCAAATCCATCTTGGACCTAAATCAAATCTGGGTATCATTAGTTATCTTTTAAAGCGTAGATGATATATTTTAATATTGTTGTTGGTTTTAAGGCCATTCATAAGGGGAAAGATCTGGGTTGAAGTACTTTAGATAATGATTCCATCATTTCTAGGTAGGTTATGGCCTAACTTCTTTTAGATTGAGTTGGACTATTAATGAATAATCAAAGAATGTTATAGGTTGTAAAAATAACTACGTGGTGTATAGTTTATGATTATTTTTAATGTTGTGGGCCTGTGTAGGGTCATATTCTGTTGTGGTTAGTTTTTGATGTTTGATATTATGTGTTGCCTATGTTGGGGCTTTATTTGATGCCATTGTCCCAATATTTCTATTAAAACTCCTTTACTTTAGGGGCTTTATATTATTTGACGTTATCATGATAAAATACCCAACTTAAGGGTCGATATTACATTAATAATGTCTTACTTGCACATTTATTCTGTTGGGTCCTAATGAGACTTGAAGAATCTTGAATTATGAACTTAGTAAGTTGATTTATGGGCTCACTTTTATATATATCTATATATATATAAGTCAGTTGGATTGGATGTCATCATATTAAGTTGGTTGTGTGCATTACATCCTTATTCCATACATATACATTCATGAGATCTTGTACCACTGAGAAACACTACTTCTGAAAAAAAATAAGACACTTGTATGAAAACTTTCTGTGTGAACATGATCCATAGATGAGAGATTAGTTGAGACTGAGATATAGTGTATGGCTTACGAACCCCCATGGGTCCTACCTGGTATCTGCAAGTTTGATTGGCATATAAAAAAGTCATGCAATGGTTTTTACTATTCATCCCACCCATATTACATTGCATTGAATTTTCATATACATGTTTCTTGATTTTCCCTTATTTCCTAGACTTATGCTTAGTTTTTGTGTACTTCCATGTCTATATATGTGTTATTTCTAGTATTGTGTATTCATGTATTAGAACTATTAATGGAGATGGTGTGAGCTACCACTGGGACTTTTTTACTTACATGTAACGTTCTCATAGTATATTCTTACTTATGTTATTTTATACTTTGATTAGTCTGCCTATGATACTTATTGAGTACAAGTGGACCATACTTACCCATACTGTGCCCTTTTGGTACAGATTTGAGTATGAGCACTGAATGTGGTGGTTGTTTTTGTATAGATGTTGGAGAAGTATTTGAGGTATTGGGTACTCTATGGTTTTTAGTGTCAACTCTGAACCTCCTCTCATATTACTTTGTGTCTTTATTTTATTTTTGGAGATAGACATGGAACTCAAATTTCTTTATGTACTAGATGCTCTTACACTTTGACATTGGATTTTGGGGATTTATTAGATTTCTTTCAAACTTTTGCATTAATTATGTTTTGTATTAGCTTAACTTTGCTATAGAAGTCTTTTATTGGGGTTATGTCATTATCGATGTTGTTTTTCCTTTGTCCCTTTTTTTATTTGCTTACTTATCAAGGCTCTATCATAATAAGTGACATCATAACCCATTTTTTGGTTGTAACAAATTGGTATCACAATAGCCGTGTTCACCGGTCTTATAAGTGTAAGAGCAGGATATCTAGTAAAGCCTCTTGGATTAGTATGTAGACATTTATGTCTCTCTTTGAGAGGCTATAAGATTTATTTAGGAAAGAATTTTCCAATATTATTCATTGTAGTGCGGGATCTTCATAACTTATGTTCTAAACTTGTATTTCACTCTTTCTATGCAAATAATGAAGACTAGATCTTGTGAGGCTAGGGATACTAAGCCAGCACCTGAGGATGAAGCGTAGATTAGAGGGCGAAATAGGGGTTTTGGATAGTCCTGATGTAAGGGATAGGCATGAGAAGATGATCTAGTCAGAAGAAAATCTTAGAGGACCTCTCTCAAGCTCGAGGTTAAGCCTGTAGGGGATATGGAGAAAGCTTAGGTTCGATATTGTACTACTACCCTAGTTTTAGAGAAATTATTGATTAGTTTATTAACCCATTTAGAGGGTATTCCACTTAGTGCACATGGTATTTTTCTAGTTTCAAGTGTTGTCCCACCGTATGTATCGACATCCCTTATGACATTCTTTATATTTTGAGTGGTGCTCTACCTTCTATGCTAGATTCAATTATGGTGTTCTTAGTTTAGGGGTACAATCTTTATCTATGATACCCTCACATATGGATTCATTGCCTATCGTACTTACTATTTTGCCAGTTGCTTTGGGTATAGTTATGTTATTTGATAATCAAAAGATATTTGAGAGGTTTATTTGCTTAGGTTTGTCCAAGTTTAGTAATTCTATTGGTGAGGATGCCCTTGAATTTTTTGTTCATTGCTAGGTTAAGTTACATAATCTTTGATCTCTTGAATTTCATGGAGTTTTTTATACTACATATCAGTTGACATATATGTCTATGGATAGGTGGAGGTCGTATCCTAGTTGTAGGCCTTTGGGTTTTCCTGCTATGACTTGGACTCAATTTTTTAAGGTTTTCTTGGAGAGATATGTATCGTATAGATTGAGAGATTAGATTCATGATGAGTTTAATCACTTGGAGTTGGGCTCTATGACAATTGCTGAGTATGAGGTTTATTTTTAAATTTTATCTAAGTATATATCTACTAGTATCTCTATCGAGTCTTAGCGGATTTAGAAGTCTGTGAAGGTGTTAGATTGTACTTATTAGTTGGCTACAACCCAGATAGTAAGTTCAAGGGCTTCTTTCTTGAGTATTATTAAACAAGCCAAAATGATTGAGTCTATTCTCAAAGCTACTCAAAAAGGCACCCAAAAGGTGCATCGTCATGGTGAGTTTAATAGACACACCTCCTGAGATAGAGATTTCTCAAGTAGAGGCTTTTGTGGTTATCATAGTAGGATGCTTCAGGCTACTTTATAGGGATCGGGCGATAGACACTCAGGTTCAGTAGCTTACGGTAGCAGACACAAACCAAGGCAATCATTCGAGTTTAGTTACACCTCCTCAAATTATGTTAGACTATATAGGATGTTTTTTGTATAATGAGTTTGTCCATATGTCCAAGGATTATCCTTGGAATACTTTCATACCTACTCCTATATCTATAGTGAGAGGTGGTTTGTAGAAGGGTAAGAGTGCTACTATAGGTGCTCGAGGTAGAGGTAGAGATAGAGGTGTTTGTGGTGGTGGTCGCAATGTTACTCAATCTAGGGGTAGACTTAGTCAGTTCTATAAAATAACTACTAAATTTGAGGTAGAGGCCTCTAATACTGTTATCATAGGTTTCATCCTGGTTTGCTATAGATTTGTTTCTATTTTATTTAACCCTAGTTCTATATGCTCCTATGTATCTAATATTTTGTTTCAATATTTTGTGTTGCATGTGATCCTCTTTCTCTTCTTCTTTATATTTCTACCCTCATAGGAGATTCTTTGCAGTGGATTGGGTGTACTAATCTTGTGTGGTTACCTTTGCAATCTGTAAGACTTGGGTAGCCCTAATTGTCCTCGATATGGTAGATTTTGATGGTATCTTGGGTATGAATTGGTTATCTCCTTATTATGCTATTTTGGACGAATTATGCAAAGGTTTTAACGTTAGCTATACTAGTAGTGTTTAAGTTGGCTTCAAAGGGTATTATTTTAGCTTATATATGTGATACTAGTGTTGACTAGTTACCTCCTACGGATTTTATTTCATTTGTTCACAAGTTCATGGATGTGTTTTCGATGAATTTTCCTAGAATGCCTATGGATCACGATATTGATTTTTCTATTAATGAGGAGTAGGACATAAAGACCATTTCCATTCTTCTATAATGACTCTGGAGTTGAAGGATTAGCTTTAAGATTTGTTAGCTAAGGGGTTAATAAGACCAAATGTATCTCCTTGGGGTGAGCCTTTCTTATTTGTGAAGAATAAGGATGCTTCTATATATAAGTGTATTGATTATAGGCAGTTGAACAAATTGATGGTTAAGTACAAGTCTCCTCTTCCTCGCATTAATGATCTTTTTGACCAGCTTCAGTGTGCTTTGGTGTTTTCCAAGATTGATTTGAGACCTCGGTATCACCAATTAAAGATTAGCGATTCTAATAGTCCAAAGATAACCTTTTGAACACAATACAATCATTATGAGTTCTTCATCATTTTATTTAGTTTTAGTAATGCCCTATCAATATTTATAGAGTTGATTAATCAATGTTTTAACTGTATCTTATCTCCTTTGTGATTGTATTTATAAATGACATTTTGGTCTATTCTATGAGTAAGCCAACCATGTGAAGCATTTGATGATTGTACTTTAGAGGCTGTGTGATGAGAAGTTGTATGTTATGTTTTCCAAGTGTGAATTTTTTGGATTTTGTCTATTTCTGGGGACAGTGGTGATTAAGATGGTATTACGATCAATTTCGCCAGGATAGCGGTGATTTGTGATTGGAATAGACCTTCTCCTGTTGATATTTGGAGTCTCATTGGCTTAGTGAGTTATTAATGCCATTTTGTAGAGGGTTTCTCATTTATTCAAGATTTTTTAACCAAGCTCGCTTCGAAAAAAATGGCTTTTTAATGGTTGGATGCGTGTGACAAGAGCTTCCAAAAGCTTAAATAGTTGTTACCTCCGACTCCTATGTTAACTATTCCCATAAAAGGTATGGGTTTTACTATGTTTTATGATGCTTCTAATATTAATTTAGGTACGGTGTTAATGTAGGAGGGTAAGGTGATTGCTTATGTCTTTCAGAAATTGAAGCCTTATGAGAGAAATAACCTTACCTATAATTTGGATTTGGTAGTTATAGTGTTTATCTTAAAGTTATGGCATCATTACTTTTGTTAAGTTCCTTATGAGGTTTCCTCGAACCAACATAGCCTTTAGTACTTTTTCAAAAAGTAAAATCTTAATATGAAGCAACAAATTTGGCTTGATTTTCTTAAGGATTATGGCCTCATTATTTTGTATCATCCAGGTAAGGTAATGTGTTTGTGGATGCCTTGAGAAAAAACTCAACTAGTATAGGGAGTTTAGCTCATTTCTTGACCCAACAGTGGCTTTTAGTCGTATAGGTTTAAACTTTAGGTACTCAGATGGTTAGGCTTTATATTATGACACTTAAGCGTGTTTTGGCCTTTTTATGCTAAATCTTTCTTGATGGTGTAGATTTGAGCTCACTAATTTGATATTGATAGTTTGAGGGTAATTCGGGATAGAGTGTTGAGTCGTAAGGCTAATGTGGCATCTCTTAATTCGAATGGAATTTAGTGGGTTTAGGCCAGTGTTTGTGCATTAAGAGTTGGTGATTGGGTGAGATTGATCTTAGAAGAGGCTCATTATTCTAGATTTTCCATTCACCCAGGCGTGACTAAAAAGTATTATAATTTGAAGTAGCCTTCTAGTGGGGTGATATAAAGAAGGATGTAGTAGATTTTGTATCTCATTGCCTCTATTTATATTAGGTAAAGGACGAGCATCAAACAATGGGTGGTTTGCTTTAGAGATTACCGATACCTGAGTAGAAGTGGAAGTGGATCATGATGGACTTCGTGAATGGGTTACTTACATATATTATAGTTCTAACATTATTTGGGTCATCATGAATTGGTTGACCAAATCAGCCCAATTAATCCTTATTTTGTTCTCATCCAGTGGTAAGAAATTAGCCCGTATCTATGTTTATAACATATTTTTCTTCATGGAGTACCTATGTCTATTATTTCAAATAAAGGCTCAGTGTTCAAACCTTTCAGGAGGAGTGAGGTACTCAAGTTGACCTTAGCACAATTTTCCAATCGTAGATTAATGGTCAATCAGAGCGAATTATTTAGGTTTTGAAGGATATGCTCCGAACTTCAGAGGTTAGTGGGAGCAGTATTTGACTTTGGTAGAGTTCTCTTATAACAGTAGTTGCAATTTAAGTATTGATATGGCCCTTTTTAAGGCATTTTACGATAACATTATTGATCTTCTACTGGTTGGTTTATGACTTCAGAGGTTATACCCTATGTCACTGACTTTCTTTGCGAGTTATTAGATAGGGTTTAGTTAATTCAGCATAGTATTTGAATGACCTAGAGTAGGCAAAATAATCATGCTGATAGTAGGATTCATGCCTTACAATATGGGATTGGTGATCAATTCTTCCTTTATGTGTCACCCATGAAGGGTGTGACGAGGTTTGGGTAGAAGGGCAAGGTTAGCCCTAGGTATATTGGCTCTTTTGAGATTCTTCAGACATTTAGGAATTTTTCTTATGTATTGGCCTTACCTCCAGATTTTTTAGACGTTCATCAAGTTCTTTGTGTATGTTTACTTCAATACTATATTACGGATGAGTGCCATGGTTTCGTTTGATTCAATTAGATGAAAAATTGAACTTTATGAGGAGCCAATCTCTAGTTATGATCTAGGTATATTTCCATAGTTAAGGTTCTATGGAGATATCATCCTAAGGAGGAGGATACTATGAATGTCGAGTCCAACATGTTTAGTAGTTACCCTCAACTTTACATCAATTGAGGTAATTCCTTACCTTAGTTTGAGGACAAACTAGAGCTTTAGTAGTGAATGTTGTAATGACCTAAAATTAGGTAATATTCTTTTTTTTATGTGTTTTGACCATTTTACAATTTTCTGTTGTTTCTGCATGTTGATTTTGGGTCACCGGGGTTGCTGACACAGTTTCTAAGTCTTTCAGGAATGCTTTGGGTGGCTTTATGAGCCAAAAGTTAACCTAGTCAACAGTCCTTGATCCGAGTTCCAAATAGTAGGACTGTTGGATTTAGGTTAGTATCAAAGTTGGTTTCATTTCAAGACTTTTATATCTCATTTGGACCCATTATTTAGAAAATAGTAAAATAGGGTCCTAGGGGTTAATTTGTTGTCAATAACCTTTTTCTTATAAATCTGATGACTCCATTGGATTTGAAACGTGTTTTATGATCAATTTTCACTATTGGGTCATGTTCATAGGGTTTGGGATGAATTTTGAGTCTCAAAAAGAAGTTTTTTGAAGTTGTTGGTTGCTGGTCAACAGTGGACCGAGGTCAACATGCGGTCAACGTGCTCTTCAATTTGCCAAATCCCTCCCAATTTTGAGAATTCAGCTCTTTTAGCTCATTTTCACCACTTTTATCATATTAGGGGCTTTAGAAGGAGATTTGGGGGTATATTTCTTGCATAAGTTCGTGAGGGTAAGTTCCTAGCTCAATTCTAAATCATTTTCTACCAACTTTATCATTTAAATTCTTCAAATAAAGACTTCATAGGAGGGTTTTAGGGGGGGGGTCCCCAAATAGAAAATTTGATATATCTTTTATTTGAGCTTCAGTTCTTACTCTTTTTTTCTTGGGGTTTCACCCATAGAGTCCTTTTCACAGAAGGATTATAATTTTCAAAGAAGATTCCATTTTTACCCTCTTTGATTTTTGATGGACTTTTGGTGGGTTTTTCTGGTAACTCTTGAAAAAGGGTTCTTCAATTTAGACCTTATTTTTAACCTATTTTTGCATGCTTTTTCTCCTATAGACTCCTTTATCCTTGAGGCGTGTTCTTTGAAAACAAAATTCTGGTTGTGCCCCTTTCATTTTTAAACTTTTTTTGAGCCTACTCAAATATAGGCAATATGGTTACCATGAACTTTTTTAATGCGTAGATGCTATATTTGAATGTTGTAGTCAATTCTAAAGTTGTTTATGAGAGGAAAGCTCTGAGTTGAAGCACTTTAGACTTGGATTTCATTATTTTGAGGTGGGTTATGGCTTAACTTCTTTTAAATTGAGTTAGATAGTTAATGAATAAGTAAAGTATACTATGGATTGGGGAAATAACTATGGAGTTTATGTGTTGATATTATTTTTACTTTTGCATGCCCATGTGTGGGCTTATATTATATTGTGGTTTGTTTTTGGTATCTGATATTGTGTGTTACCCATGTTTGGGATTTATTTGAATCATTGGCCTTATCTGTACATTTAAATTCCTTGATTCTATACATGATGCATGTGTGGGCGCTTATTTTTCTAATCTATACTTTATTTGAGCATTGGTTGCCTTTATCATAGGGATTGATATGATATTAATGATGTCTTACATGCATATTTATCCTGATGGTGCCTAATTGGAGTTGGAATCATGAATTTTGGACATATTAACTTGATTTTTGGGATTACTTATATTCATGTTGGATGGATTAGATACCACCTTATTGATTTGATTGTGAGCCTCACCTCCTCATTCCATACATTTACTTTCATAAGATACTAGTTCTATTGAGAAATATAATTTTTAAAAGAAAATGAGACACTTTTTTAAAACCCTCTCTATTAACACAAGATACAGAGGTGTGCTAAGTTGATATTAAGATATAATATTTGTGTTGCAACCCCCCACTCCCTGGTTTCTACCTAGCGGTTGCTATTTTAGTGGGTGTACATTAAAAGTCATGTGATGCCTTTCACCATTCATCCCATCTATATTGTAGTGCATTGCATACACATCTTGCTTGATTTTCCCTAGTTTTCATGACTTGTGTTTAGTTTCAATATACTTAAGTGTGTGTGTATATATATATATATATATATATATATATATATATATATAGTTTCAATTTCTGTGTATTCATATATTAGAAATTTTAGTGGAGACGGCGTGAGCTACCATTTGGGACTTTTTTGCTTGCAGGTGACATCCTCATAATAAGTTTTACTTATCTTATTTCCTACTTTGCTCAGTCAGCCTATGATACCTACTGAGTACAAGTAGACCATACTCACCCCTATTGTGCCCTTTAGTGCAGATACGAGTATGATTACCAAACATCGTGGTTGATCTCATGGGGATTTTAGAGCAGTGTTTGAGGTACTACATACTCTAGGGTTTTTACGCCGACTCTGGACCTCCTCTCATCTTACTCTATTTTTGTAATTAATTTTCAAAGACAGACATGTATATCAAATTTTGTTATATACTGGGTACTCTATATGTCTCACATTTGGTTTATGTTATTATCGATGTTATTTTTCCTTTATCAATTTGGGTGATTGGATTACATATCAAGGCTCAACAATGATAGGTTCCACCATGACCCACTTTTTGGTTGTGACAAAATATCGCTTCCTTCAGAGTCAATCTTGTCAGGTGCGTGGAAATGGATGCAAATTTCTTAACAAACTTGTGGTAATAACTGTAAAGGCCCACAAATCTCCTTACCGTGGTTACTTTAAATAGCCATATCCAACTCTTAACTTCCTCAATATTTTGGGGATTTACCATCACCACCTTTTGAAAAACATTGTGACTCAAAAATGCAATCGAAGACAACCAGAAGTCATACTTCAAAAACTTCGCATATAATTGTTTCTTCCTTTGAATCCCCAATACTATAGGAAGATGAACTGTATGCTCCTTCTTTCTCTTGGAGTAAATTATAGAGTCATCAGTAAACACAATAACAATGAAATCTAAGAATGATTTAAAGATACTGTTCATCAAACTCATAAAGGTTGCAGGTGCATTAGATAGCCCAATGGACATTACCTGAAACTTGTAGTGACCATAATGAGTTCTAAAATCCATCATTGGTATGTCCCCCAATCTAATTATCTGTTTATGATAACCCAATCGCAAGTCAATTTTGGAAAATACCATCGCACCCGATAACTAGTCAAACAGGTCATTTATGCGAGGAAATGGATATTATTCCTGATGGTAGCCTTATTCACCTGTTGTTAATCAATACACATACTCATACTACCATTATTTTTCTTATCATATAGGACCAGAGCACCCCAAGGTGAAACATTTAGATGAATAAACCCATTGCCGAGTAGTAGTTTTATGTTCCCTCAACTCTACTAGAGCCATTCGATGGGTGGAATAGATAGAGGGAGGGTGTCTGACTCTTAGTCAATACACACTCAATGTCTATCTAGAGGCATATGTGGTATCAAGGCAACATATCTTAAAAATTGGAAACCGCTATAACACTCTATCAAAAGGGACCCCACACTCACATCCTAAAGATGAGCTACAAATATTGGACACCCCTTCCCTACTAACTTTCTTGCCCACGTAAATGATATATTTTTTGTTGGTTTGGCATTATAAATTTCCTCCTACTCAAGTTTATTCATCCCAGCCATAACTAGAGTCACTGTCTTAGCATTATAGTTTAGGATAGCATGATATAGAGATTGCTAAGTTATACCAAAAACTAAATCAATGTCCAATATTTATAGAATAATCAAATCTACCAAAGTCTAAAAATCCACGAACAACATAGAATAAGAACAATAAACATGGGTTACTACAATAGACTAACCAATTGGAGTACACACATAAATGAGAGAGTCAAGCACATCACAGAAAAAATTTAGACCCATAACAAACTGTACAGATACATAAGGATAGGTAGACCCTAATCAAATAAAATAGAAGTGATAAGGTCACACACTCAAATAGTACTTGTGATAACTACATCGAAAGCCTCAACATCAGTTTTCCTAGGAATGGCATAACAGTGAGCCCGGTCATCAATATAAGTTAACTCCTTACCTGGCTGTGCTCCTCCCTCTGTGCCGCTATTTCCTCAACCACTCCAACCACCTACATAATTTCCCCTTTCACCCTTTAGACGACCCTTATTGTTACCTCCCCATTTTCTTACTGGAACAATAGTCCAAATTTTATATTACACCTGGCCATTTTCTTACCTTAAAGGACATTCCCTCTTAAAATGATGAAAAACATAACAATAATAACATCCTCGCTTAAGAGAAGGCTGGGTGGTAGAAGAATAAGAAGCCCCTTGGCTCCTAATAAACTGTGACTTAGAAGAGGCCTTAGTTGGACCTATAGTAGAAACTAGAAATGTTAACTGAATAGGATAAGCTGATTAGGTCATGAAATCAACCTCATGTTTCTGCACAGTACCCATATTATGTGTCATGACCCAAACCAGGGTCTGGTCATAACGGGAATCTCAAATGCACCGAGGACTGGAGACAACCCCTTACCTAATTAAAATGAACATAACACACTTAGCAATGGCTGAATTCCAAATATATAATAGGATAGAAAAGTAATAAAATCAAGGACATCTAAGAGTGTTAACATCAATACTCAATCCACAGTAATATTGATAAAGCCTCTACTAATCGAAAAACAACCTACATAAGGATATGCCCCCAAATCTGGCAATGATAATCAAAATGTTAATATGAAGTCTTTAATTCTAATTTATGGAAGGAAACCAGTAAGTTCACGCAAAATCCTAAGCTTAATTCAGTCCTGTAAAAGCTAGTAAGGGATCCCCGACTTAGAAAAATTTAGCTAAGTGTTAATACTTAGAGTTATTTTAGCCTTCGTAAGTTGGAAATCCTTTTTCATAGCCCTTATAACCTTTAAATATCGATTTTTAGGTTAATTCATGATCAGGAATATCAGTAGGTGTTCTCAAACAAGTTTCAAATTTTTTTCAGACTTTATTTGAGGCATATTTGGAAGTCCAAACCAGTGGATTGAAGAGATATCAATGCACCACATCGCCCATCGCATAGATGATTATTTTCCCTTAGATCCCAGTTTAAATTATAGTGAGCCAACATCGCGCATTAGCCATAGCATCGACCCCATCAACGCGACACATCGGTTTGAGCATCATGGGCACATTTTTCAAAAATTAAAATAGTGTCCAGAGGGGTATTAGGGACTATTTTCCATTTTGAATTAACCCCTAAAATGCGAAATTTAGCCCTCACAAAGCAAATTACACTTTTTTCTCTCAAAATCATTCAAGAACAAACCCTAGGGCTATCAACCCAACATTCAAATCCCAAGGATTGCACCACCAATCTTTAAGAATTCAGGCGTTGAGGTACGTCAAGTGTTCATACAAGTGTTTCCTTCCACCCTTGGAGTTCAAGAAACCCTTTATACTATAAGTTCATGAGTTTGATGAATTTCATGTTTGGGTTTGAATGTGATCATAATTACCATGTAAATGGAGTTCCTAATCCATGATTAGTTGCAAGATTTGTATAAAATTGTTTATTATGTGTGTTTCATCATGAGAATTCATGTCAAAACCTGTGAATTATGAATTTGGTTTTTGAAATTGTAATGCCCCTATGTTGTTTAGTATTATGTGCATATACTATGCCCTCTAAGTGTTGGTGGATTGTCCATGTGAGTTGAATAGTTAAGTCTCATCATATTAGCATCTGTACAAGTTCATGTTATGCAAGTGTTTGTCAAAAAGCTTTAATGAATGAATGGTGATCAAGTATTTAGTTATCATGTATCAAGATTATGCTATGTCTTATAGTCTATGCTATCGCGTCCTAGTGGTATTTAATACCCAAAAATATAGTTATTTACCTAGAGATATTGTAGCTATAAAATAGACTTGGTAGTACCATGATCAATAGTTTAGTAATCAGTTCAGAACGCAGTAGAGTTCAGTCAGTTAACAGAATTTAGTAGTTTTCCATCAGTTAGCAGAATCTAGAAAACTTAGTTTAGGTCAATCAGATAGAATGAATCAGTAATAGATTAGTCTAGCCTAGCACAGTTTAGAATTTAGTCTAGTGTCTATTCAGTTAGGAGTAGGATTCAGCACCGAGTGAACCCAAGGATGGGGACTCACCTGCCAGTAGAGGGTGTGATCCTTAGAAGCAGTCCTTGTGTTCCAGAACTACATAGCCAGCGTAGGTTAAGACATCAACCTTCTAGTTCAGGGTTGATAAAATGTCCTACCTACCAGTTGAGGGTACCACCATTCTCATTCAGAGTACCTGCCATATGAGGGTGACTTAGCTTGTCTTTACCCATGGCATGGTACTGATACCCTTCTAACTGGGGTTATAGGTTTGACCCTAATCCACATAGAAAGGAGCATGTTGGTTAGATGATTACCTCTCACAGTCTCAGTTTCAGTCTTTAGAATAGAACTTAATTTAGTTCTACAAAAATTAGGACTGTTAGACACAGTCACTCAGTTTAGTATGAAACTCTGAATAGTTTCATAGAATTACGACTGTCAGATATAGTCACTCAGTTAATAGTAATATAGTATTAGTAAACTCATATATTAGTGAATAAGTGATTCTGAATGCAGTATCTAGTGTTACCATGACCTCAGTTACAGTTACTTATTTCATGCATGTACTCTCATTCAGTTATACTCATGATATTCAGTTAGTATTGTTCATGCATATGAACCCATGCATCTCAGCCTACCTCACTTAGCATACCAGTATATTCAAAGTACTGATGCATACCTTTCTTTTATACTATGATGTCTTATATCATAGGTTCAGACGCATGGGCTCCCGATCATACTTAGCAGCCTGATCGATCAGCAGCAGACTATTGGTTAGTCCTCATTGTTCGAGGATAGATTTATTATTCCAGTATTTCAGTACTTAGTTTATTTCAGTAGTCTAAGTTAGTTGGTGACTTGTCCCATCAACTCTTTGTTCAGACAGTAGAGGATTTTCAAAATAGAGTATTTGTAGATAGATGTTCAATTTTGGTATTGATATACGTTACTCAGTATTTATTTCAAATTTGAACCTTATGAAAGATTTCCACCTAATTTTTCCATATTTACAGTATTACTATTCAGTTATTACAGCAGCTATCAGTCATGTGTTAGCTTATGGTCCCTCAGGATTATGAGCACCTATAGCATCTGAGGTACAAACTCATGGAGTTACAGACTCGGTATCAGAGCCTAAGGTTCAATAGTGTCCTAAGAAGTCTGAAAGCCATATATAGTAGAGTCTTGTGCATGGGTGTGTAGTGCACCACACTTATGGACATGAGGCTATTAGATATTTTAGGAAAAGTTTCCCTTCTTTCAGTAATCATATCATGCGGGTGAGCATAAGCTCAAGTTACACTCTATGTCTAATCCAAGTTTCTCTTTACTTATAGAATATGCCTCTAAAGAGGACTAGAGGAAAAGGAACGGGATACCAACTAGCACCTCAATCCGTCCAGACAGATCCCCTAGATGATTATGTCTCCCAGGCTGAATTCAGAGAAGCTTTCACCAACCTAGCTCATACTGTGCCAGCCTAGAATAAATTCTTAGTTGTCATTCCGACTAATCTAGTGTCCAATACTGCTGCATCTAGGATTTGAGACTTCACCTGAATGAACTGTCCATCTTTTACAGGGTCTAAGTAAGATGAGGACCCTCAGGAATATCTCAATCAAGTGCAGAAAGTTACAAACATTATGGGGCTGACTGCAATTGGGAGTGTTGAGTTTTCCGTATATCAGTTGTAGGATATGGCTCACTCATGGTTTAAATAATGGATAATAAAAAGGGCCATAGATATAGGTCCCACAAAGTGGGAGGATTTTGCCACTAATTTTATAGGTAGGTTCTTTCCATTAGAGTTGAGGGAGGTAAAGGTTCTAGAATTTATTAATCTGAAGTAGCGCGACATGACATTGAAAGAGTATTCTTTTAATTTTACTCAATTAGCCAGATATGCTCCTTATGTGGTGGCAGATAGCAGGTCCAGAATGAATAAGTTTATGCCTGAGTTTCTATAAATATGGTCTAGGAGTGTAGAACAATAATGCAAATTAAGGAGATAGACATATTCAGGCTTATGGTCTATGTTCAGTAGATAGAGGAGGCTAAGAATAAAGAGAAGAAGAGAAAGAACAAGAGAGTGAGAATAGGCAGCTTTAACTTTGCTCAGCCTAGGTCAGAGGGGGGGAATCATTCTTATTTTGACCTAAAATCCTTAGTTCTAGTTCCATCCTCAGCCAGTGCTCCAGTGCCAAAATTCAGAGATGGCAACAAAGATAAATGCCAAGACCTAAGCCTCAAGGTAGTGTCAGCAGCGCCCAAACCAATCTCCTTTGCCAAAAATATGGTAGAAACCACCTAGAATTTGTAAGGCTAGCAGTGATATGTGTTTCAGGTCTGGAAAGCCAAGTCACAAAGTCAAATATTGTCCCCAGTCAGGTTCCCAGAATCAGCATAACTATCCCTCATCATAGTTTAGTTGCCTAAATCAGCAGGGTGCTGTTTCTAGTGCTACTAGTGGGCAACACCCAAATAGACTCTATGCTCTTCAATCCTGAAAGGATTAGGAAAGTTCTCCTAAAATGGTCACTGGTACGTTACAAATTCAATATTTATATGTTTATGCTTTGCTAGATCTAGCAGCTTCTTTATCCTTTCTAACTCTATATATAGTTGTCAACTTCGGAGACTATCCCGAAATCCTACAAAATCCTTTCTCAGTCTCTACCCCAATAGGTAAATCTAACATAGCCTAGTTGATATACATGAACTATCTGATTATGGTATCTCAGAGAGTCACTTCAGTAGACTTAGTAGAATTAGAGATGACAAATTTTGATGTCATTCTTGGCATAGATTATATTTATTCATGCTATGCCTCAGTTTACTGCAGAAACAAAATTGTCTAGTTTCAGTTTCGAAATGAGCCCATCCCAGAGTGGAGGGGTAGTACTTTAGCACTTAGGCGTCAGCTTGTCTCCTACCTTAGGGAAAGGAAAATGATATCTAAGAGATGTTTATACCATATCATTTGAGTCCAAGACTCTAGTTCAAAAAACCCTAATCTTGAAGCAGTGTCAATAGCATGTGAATTCCCAGACATTTTTCCCGAAGATCTTCTCGGAGTTTCTCCTGAAAAGGATGTTGACTTTGGAATAGGCCTTCTTCCAAATACTTAGCCTATCTCTATTATACCATACAGAATGGCTCTAGTAAAACTCAAAGAATTAAAAGAACAGTTGAAAGCATTCCTAAATAAGGGATTCATTAGACCCATTGTGTCCCCTTAGGGTGCAACAGTTCTATTCGTGCCTGAGAAAAATGGTTCTCTAAGAATGTGTATGGACTACCGTAAACTAAATAAAGTCATGATTAAGAACATGTATCCACTTCCTAGAATCGATGGCTTGTTTGACCAACTTCAGGGTGCCAATTATTTTTCTACGATAGACCTCAGACCAGGCTATCATCCTCAGAGTCAGAGAATGTAACATTCAGAAAACAACTTTCATAACTTTGTATGGTTACTTTGAATTCTTAGTCATGTCATTTGGTCTGACTAATGCCCTAACAGTTTTTATGGACTTGATTAACCATGTGTTCAAGTAGTACTTAGACATGTTCATCATAGACTTCATAAATGACATCCTTGTCTACTCCCTTAATAAGCATGATCATGTAGACCATCTCAAAATAATATTACAAACTCTCAAAAAACATCATCTACTCGCCAAATTTAGTAAGGGAAAATTTTTTCTAAGGTCAGTAGCCTTTCTCATCCATATCATTTCCGATGATGGCATTAGAGTTGATCCCCAAAAGACTGAAGCAGTGAGAAACTAGCCTAGACCTATCTCTCCATTATATATCCAGAGTTTCTTGGGATTGGCTAGCTATCATCGATGGTTTATTGAGGGATTTTCGTCTATTGCATCCCCTATGTCTAGATTGACTCAAAAGATGGTCAAATTTTAGTGGTCAGATTCTTGTAAGAAGAGTTTTCAGGAGTTGAAGACTCGACTCACTACAGATGTAGTTTTGACTCTACCATATGGTTCAGAGTGCTTTATTGTGTATTGTGATATTTCTAAAGTTGGTTTGGGGTGTGTTTTTATGCAAAGAGGTAAGGTTATATCCTATACCTATAGACCACTTAAGCCCCATCAAAATAACTATCCAACTCATGATCTTGAGTTAGCAAGAGTAGTATTTTCCTTAAAGATTTGGAGGAACTACTTGTATTGAGTGCACGTTGATGTGTTCACTGACCATAAAATCCTGCATTATGTATTCTCTCAGAAAGACCTAAACCTCCATCTAAGAAAATGGTTGGAGTTATTGAAAGACTATGACATGAGTGTTTTGTATCATCCAAGAAAGGCCAATCTAGTGGATGATGCTCTTAGTAGGATGTCTATAGGTAGTATTTCTCATGTGGATGATGATAGAAAGAAGTTAGCTCAGGATGTTCATCATCTTGCCCAACTAGGTGTTCACTTAGTTGATTCACCAAAAGGTAGTGTATAGGTGTAGAATAGTTCAGAATCATCCTTGTTTTACAAAGTGAAGGAAAAGTAGGATAGGGATCCCAGTCTTGTTAAGTTAAAAAAATAAGTTAGAGATTAGAAGATAGAGGTTTTCTCCCAAGGGGGAGATGGTTTTCTGTGTTGTTAGGGTTTTTTATGTGTACCAGGTGTAGATAACATAAGACAGTGGATTCTTGCAGAAGTATATGGTGCGCGTTACTCTATTTATTCAAGGGCCACAAATATGTACTGTGATTTATGGGAGATCTATTGGTGGAGTGGGATGAAGAGAGACATTACAGAGTTTGTAGAAAGGTGCTCGATATGTCAGCAGGTTAAGATCGAGCATCAGAGGCCTAGTTGGTCTATACAGGAGTTTAGTATCTCCACTTGGAAGTTGGAGGAGGTGAACATATATTTTGTGATGGTTTTGCCTCGTAATTATCATCAGCATGATTTAGTCTAGGTCATTATTGACAATATGACCAAATCAACTTATTTCCAACTAGTCCCTACCTCTTTTTCACCCAAGGACTATGCCAAACTCTATGTCAGAGTGTTGGTCAGATTGCACGAAGTTCCATCATCTATTATCTCAAATAGAGGTATGCAATTCACCTCTCATTTCTGGAAGGAATTTCAGAAGGGTCTTGGTACCCAAGTTCACCTCAGTATGGCCTTTTACCCTCAGAAAGATGGTCAAGCAGAGAGGACCATTTGTACTTTAGAGGAAATGTTGTGTGCGTGTGCGATAGACTTTAAATATAGCTAGGATGACCACTTTCCTTTGATTGAGTTTGCATATAACAACCTCTATCATTCCAGTATTCATATAACTCCATTTAAGGTACTTTATGGGAGGAGATAAAGGTGTCCCATTGGTTGGTTTAAAGTGGGTGAAGTCGCAGTGGTAGGGCCTGACTTGGTGTTTGAAACCTTAGAGAAGGTTCAGTTGATCAGGGAAAGGTTTAAGACAGCTCAGAGCCGACAAAAATCATACATAGATGTGTGGAGAAAGGATCTCGAGTTTGAGATTGGCAATTATGTGTATTTGAAGATCTCTCCTATGAAAGGAGTGAAGAGGTTTGGCAAGAAGGGGAAGCTTAGTCCACGATATATCCGTCCTTACCAAATTCTCAACCATTTTGGAAAGGTAGCTAACGAGTTTAAGTTGCCTTTAGACTTAGCTGTAGTGCATCCATTGTTTTATGTCTCTTTGCTTAAGAAGTGCATAGGTGACCCAGCAACCGTAGTCTCGATAGAGGGCCTAGATATTCAGAATAGTCTCTTTTACGAAGAGGTCTCAGTTGAAATCCATGACCATCAAATTCATAGACCGAGGAACAAAGAAGTCTTTCTAGTCAAAGTTCTTTGGTGGACCCAGTCAGTTGAGGGAGCTACTTGGGAAGCAGAGGCAATTAGACGGACTAAGTATCCTCACCTCTTCTCCACAAACTCAGACTCAGCCCAAGGTAATAGTTTTTCCTTGAACTTACTCAGTTCCATGCTAAGATTTTCCTTTATATACTTGGTACCAGTTACCTTGCATATTTAGTTGTGTCTTCATATATTACATATGCATGTTCAGCATGAGAAACTCAGCTTATTAGCAATCCAGTCACGCATTTATGAATCATGTTCAGCTATGTACTCATACATCAGATATGCATATTCAATATGAAATTTTATCATATCGGTAGTGTCAATCTATCAATATTTTTAGCTTAGTCAATCTCATTCGAGGATGAATGTTCCCATGGGAGAGATATTGTAAGACCCCGTAAAATCCTAAGCTTGATTCAGTCCTGTAAAAGCTATTAATGGGTCCTTGACTTAGATAAATTCAGCTAAGTGTTCATACTTAGAGTTTTTTTAAGCCTTTGTAAGTTGGCGATCCTTTTTCACGACCCTTATGACCTTTAAATATTAATTTTTAGGTTAATTCATGATCAGCAATGTCAGTAGGTGTTCTTGAACAAATTTTGGATTTTTTCAGACTTTGTTTGAGGCACATTTGGAATTCCAAACCAGTGGATCGACGCGATCTCAACGCATCACATCACCCATCGCTTCGATGAGTATTTTTCCCAAGCTCCCAGTGAAAATTCTAGTGAGCCGACGTGGACTCGATGTGGCACATCAGCCATAGAGTCGACCCCATCGATGCAGTGCGTCGGTCTGTGCATCACTGGGCACGTTTTTAAGTAATTAAAACAGTGTCCAGAGAGGTATTTGGGACATTTCCCCATTTTGAATTAGCCTCTAAAACACAAAATTCAGCCCTCACAAAACAAATTACACTCTTTTCTCTCAAAATCATTCAAGAACAAACCTTAGGGCTATCAACCCAAGATTTAAATCCCAAGGATTGCATTACAAATATTCAAAAATTCAGGGATTGAGGTATGTCAAGTGTTCATCCTATGGTTCCGTTCCACCATTGGAGTTCAACAAACCCTTTTTACTACAAGTTCATGAGTTTGATGAATTTCATAGTTTGGTTTGAATGTGATCATGATTTCCATGTTAATAGAGTTCCTAATGCATGATTAGTTGCAAGATTTGTTTGAAATTGTTTATTATATGTGTTTCATCATGAGAATTCATGTTAAAACCTTTGAATTATGAATTTGGTATTTGAAATTATAATGCCCCCATGTTGTTTAGTAGTGTGTACATATACTATGCCCTCCAAGTGGTGGTGGATTGTTCATGTGAGTTGAATAGTTAAATCTTATATAATAGCATGTATACAAATTCTTGTTATGCAAGTGTTTGTCAAAAATCTTCAATGAATGAATGTTGATCAAGTAATTAGTTATCATGTGACAAGATTGTGCTATGTCTTATAGTCTATGCTATCGTGGCCTAGGGGTATTTAATACCCAAAAATCTAGTTGTTTACCTTGAGCTATAGTAGCTACAGAATAGAATCGGTAGTATAATGATCAGTATTTTAGTAATCAGTTCAAAACCTAGTTGAGTTCAATCAGTTAACAGAATTCAGTAGTATTTCGTCAGTTAGCGGAATCCAAAGAACTTACTTTAGTTCAGTCAGATAGAATAAATCAGTAACAGATTAGTCCAGGCTAGCATAGTTTAGAATTCAGTCCAGTATCTATTCAGTTGAGAGTAGGATTCAGCTCTTAGTGAACCTAAGGATGGGGACTCACCTGCCAGCAGAAAGTGTGATCCTTAGAAGCAGTCCTTGTGTTCTAGAAATACATAGCCAGCGTATGTTGAGACATCAACCTACTAGTTGAGGGTTGATGAGGTTTCCTACCTGCCAATTAAAGGTACCACCATTCTCATTTAGAGTACCTGCCAGATGAGGGTGACTCATCTTGTCTTTACCGATGGCGCGATACTGACATCCTTCCAACTGGGGTTACAGGTTGGACCCTAATCCATTCAGAAAGGGGCATGTCGATTAGATAATTACCTCTCACAATCTTAGTTTCAATCTTTAGAATAGAAATTAGTTCATTTTTACAGAAATCAGGACTGCCAGACACAGTCACTTAGTTCAGTACGGAACTCAAAATAGTTCCACAAAATCAGAAATGTCAGATACAATCACTCAGTTAACAATAATACAGTATCAGTTAACTCGAATATCAATAAACCAGTGATTCTGAATGCAGTATCCAGTGTTACCATGACCTTAGGTACAGTTACATAATTCATACATGTACGCTCATTCAGTTATACTCATGTTATTCAGTCAGTATTTTTTATGCATATGAATCCATACATCTCTAGCTACCTCATTTAGCATACCATTACATTCAAAGTACTAACACATGCCTTTCTTTTATGCTATGATGTCTTATATCATAGGTTCAGATGCACGGGCTCCAGATCATTCATAGCAGTCTGATCCATCAGTAGTAGACTAGTGGTGAGTCCTCATTGATAGAGGATAGATTTATTATTCCTTTATTTTAGTAATCAATTTATTTCAGTAGTCGGAGTTAGTTGGGGACTTGTCCCATCAACTCTTTGTTCAGATAGTGTATGCTTTTAAGACTAAAGTATTTATAGATAGATGTTCAATTTTTGTATTGATGTACTCTACTCATTATTTAGATTAGATTTGAACCTTATGGTAGATTTTTGCCTAATTTTTGCATAATTACAGTATTTCTATTCAGTTATTGCAGTAGGGACTACTCATGGGTTAGCTTGTGGTCCCTCGGGATTATGAGCATGATGTAGCATCCAGGGTACAAACTCGAGGCATTACAAAATTGATGGAATGATTAAGTCTTCCAGAGAATGGAAGCTTACCATTTCACCATAAATGATTAATGAACAGAGCCGATCTACCTAAAACTTTGCAGGAAAAGTAAAATTTTCTTTAGGACCTATATCGTATAGTGATACAACATCTTTAGATGGTTTGTAGGTTGAGCACTAGCATGTAACTCAGGGATAAGGATAAAATAATTCCATGATCCAAATTTAAAAAATCATTTAAAGCCAATGCACATAATTAAATGTATACAAATTAGAATTCATGTCAGGATAGGGAACAAGGATTAGCATGATGTAAAACTTCATCCTAAACTGTATAGCTCAATAGTCATAACAGGCACCCACGGGCTATATTAGATCAGCTCCCCCTGCTGAAAGGGACCAGCACGTGTTAGCCACATGGATTAGAGGTATTAGGGAAGACCAAGGAAAGCTCCCACCCCACAACAATCCAAGATACAATATATTAATAGTTTGAACTATGTACATGGTCATTAAGACCGAACCTCATATTGGTAAACATGAGTTTCCAGTGTAAGTCATCCGAGACCCGCACCTTCACGGCTTAGCTACATACCCCAATGAAGCCCAATTTAAAACAAGTTTCACAAAACCTATTCGTTAACCAAAGAAATAACCATTAAGTCACACTATGGGTAACATCACACCCTTACACTTTCAAGCTTATCTCTATGCCATACCAGTAACATTAACTCGAGCGAATTCCTTGACCCCCTTTGTTCATTAATTCAAATCAAAACATGGACAACAATGCCTTTAAAATCCATAGTCATTTTTAACCATTTATGCAATATAATAGGATAAGTGAGTAAGCAAAACCAAGTGATAGTTTCCGCAATTCAAAGCCATATACATAAGTGCGTTGTGGGAACACAATTTCTCAAAATCAATTCCAAGTTAAAAACATCAATTTGGGGAAAACTATGTCCCCTTAGTTTATTCACCATACCCATGCACCCCACAAGTTCAAAACCATTAATAAAACTTAAATAATGCATATTAAATCATGGAAAAATAATTTAAGAATCAACCATGTCAAAGCCCTCAACCATAACAAAACCCATATTTAAATCCATACAATTTAAACCATTAAAAACGTATGCTTTTCATAAAATAAGAATTGGGGAAGAGTAATATTTGTGAAAGTACTAGAACTTATGGAGAGAAATCAACCCTTGAGCCCTTAGATGACCAACTTTGAGAAACCCTAGCTTGTTTTTGCCTTAGGCATTTGAGAGTGTTTTTTACAGTGTTTACAGTGATAAAATATTGAATATAACATCCCAAGGGTGTTTTATGGTCATAATTATTAAGTGATGGAAGTGGGAAATGTCCAAAATGCCCTCGATTTAAAAGATGAAAAATTATTGGTAGTGCCTACTAGTCACTATACGACTCGTAAGGATGCATTACAACTCATCACCATAAGACGTAGTTAGGACAGTAGATGAAGAACCCTTCTCTAGTTACCCTTCGATTCATACCATATGACTAATCAGGTGACCCTACGAATTATAGGGTCCAAGTCATAGTCAAAACAAAAATACTTGGGGCTTATATTGGTTTGGCTATGGGTTGGACTATCCGACTCGTATAAATTCTTTATGACTCGTTAGGAGTCAATCATAATAATAATAAAAAATTGGTCAATCCCACTAGTTAGGCTATGATTAGGGTCCTACGACTCATCAGTACACTCTAAAACCCATAGGGTGAATCATAGTCAGGACATAAAGTTTAAAACTTTGAAATTTTAGGGACCAAAACCCTGAGGTGTTGTATTCCCCACACCCCCTCCCCTCTTAGGATCATTCATCCCCGAATGATGGGACAAGTCATTCATTAGCACAATTTAACATATAGTGTATCCACACTTACTATTAGCAAATACAAAAAGCAAGGATATCAAAGAAATCACACTTCCCTTTAAGAAAGTCAGAAAATAAGGATGTTAAGGAATACACTTTGAAGCGGGAAATAAGAATGGATATTTTGACTTTATGTCCTATTTCGCTTTCCAAGTAGCTTTTTCACACTTTTCTTTCCTCCATAGAACCTTTACCAAATCCACATCCTTTATTCTCGATCAGCAGACTTACTGATCTAAAATCTCAATCGGGACCTCCGATGTTGGGTGTATTTATACATTCTCGCATTACTATTCTGGTCTTTTTAGCCTTGTTTTGAGGATGATTATTATGCTATATATGCTTATAAGGATATAAATTAGAATTTATGTTTCCATGTATGTGTTTACAATGTTTAATTGTGTTTCCAAGCAAGTTTTGATTCAAATTGATCATTTGGAGTTCAACCCAGAAAACTAGTGTTACTAGCTGAGCTAAGAGCTTGTCCAGTCTATCATGATGGGTTCTAATGTTTTTTAATAAGTTCCTGATTTTTTTATTGTGTATTTATATGTGAAACAATTTTTTTGTAATATTCAAGGGTCAATTGGATCAAGACAAGACTCAAAACAATAAGTTAGAAATCAAAGTGAATGAAGCCTATGCATAGCTCATGTTTCTAGTTCTCCATCTTGAATATTGTATTGTTTTAAGCTCTAAACTGTTGTTTTTAATGCTATAGGCTACTTGGTGAATGGATTATGATGATATATTAAGGATAAGCAAGATTCAAATCAAGTGAAAATAGCTCAAAAATTCTTAAAATGGATCACGAAAGCACAATACGCAACTTGACACAAATTTGGACACCTGAAATATCTCGAGCGAGTATAAGTACATGTAAGGGAGGAGGGGCGCATTCTAAGTACCAAAATACTCAGAAGGGATCTAAAACAGTATAAACGTGTGATATACGTACGTTGCATGCTCCATTCCTATGGAATACAGCGTGCATCGCATGCTCCACTCCATACCTAGGCGTTTCAATGCTAATTCGACTTCTATTGGGACTTGGCTTACCCTTATGCTACATATACAAGTTGTATCATGTTTTTACATAATTTTTGACATCTTGAAATATAAAGGAGGCTACCACAACTTCCTTTTAGGGTTTTATTATCTAAATTTTAGTTTCTTTCATGGTTTGTATCATAAATCCAAGGGATTGGATGATGAATATGTCCATTAAAGGCTAAAACTCCTATCTGGGGTTAAGGCTATGATCATGATTACTTTTGTTTTGAAGTAAGTTTGATGATTTTCTTAGAAATATTGGTTCTTTGTTTATTCTTATTTTAACTATTTTAAGGCTTAGCTGCCCTTAATATACATCCATTGTCAACCTTATGAGCTCGGGAGAGGGGCTAGGGAGATAGAATATGGGAATAAGCATAGTATGGTTTTTTTTCTTTTTAAAATATGGAATTCAAATTAGTATCTAGGACATAGATGTACTTAGATACCTTACTTGATTCACGTGTAGGATGATATTTGTAAAAAACTTAAGTGGACTATTACATCCCTGCTCAATAATATAGTTGTAAGGTTCAACTTAGGTAAAGTATTAGAGGTTGGGAAACCATGATCATGCAATTAACCCTACGAATCAACAACCATGATAAGCAATTTAATGAATGAATTTCAATAATGTAGTATGATTGTTCATAAGCCTTAACCCTAGGCTCCTGTCCATTAATTGTCATAAGTCAATACTTTATGCATTAGTTTTGTTTATTTTTAGTTTACAATTCTAAAACTATATTGTTTAGATTTTATCAGTTGTTAAACTAGAATTGGATAGGCAGCGAATGCAAGTCACTGAGGGAGCGATACTTGGGCCTTTTTAAAGCCACTTTATTACTTAATAAGACCATGTACACTTGAGTGTGTGTTTTCGTGCTGTCATGTTTTTGGTGCCGTTGTCGGGGACTTGTAACTAGGCAACTATCTTATTTTTAGTTTTTCTATATTAAGTTGTCAATAGTTTTTATTTTTTTAGTTTCTTTTTATTTTTCTTATTTCTATTTTTCTCACACTCTTCTTGAGATGTCATTCTTGGATAGATGGTTTTCGAGGGATGATGATTCTTGTCATTATTGTGGAGGACCCCACCATGAGGATTTTTGTGCAGATTTTTATCCAATTATTTGGAAGGGACCTGCCTTATTTTCAACCTGTGTAGGAGACTACAAGTTGGTGTGTGACGTGTGGAAATTTGTATCACTCTGCAGATATGTGTTCTTTTAATCCTGATATGGTGATGTTTGTGGGCAATGCTCAACAAACAACTAAGGAGGTTCAGGGAATACCATCACTACCATCTCCACACAGAGGCAGAGAAAAACACAAAAATCACAGCCATTCAGTTATCATCTTTATCTTAAGACTAAAATTGAGAAGGTGAATGAGAGTGAGTGTGTTATGGAGAGTGTAAATTTTGAAGTGGGATTAGTTGGACCTTATTCAAAGCACTTTTCTACATTATTTTTTGATGATATCTTGTCTATGGAATCATTTAAAATAGTGGACGAGTATGAAGATAAGGAACAAGAATCCTATATTCTTGATTTTGCACCAGTTAAGAAACATAAAAACAAACCTCACTTTAAGGACAAATGGTTTACCATGCACATTTCATTACTCAGTTTCTTATTTTTTTGTACCACCTCCCTATGATCAAGGCAAAAAGATGGATGCAATGGTGGAGGAAAAAGTTGAATAGGCCGTGCCGTGACACTAAATTAGCCGTTTCTTGGAGGCAACCCAAGCTAAGGTATGTTATGTTTTTAGTTTTTAGTTTTTTTTCCTTCACATAGTTTTTATTTTTTGTTGAGTCATATGTTAATGGGAAGTTTGAGTAGCATAAACTTGGGCTAAGAAGCATGCCAAGGACTGAGTGTGTGGTCTAATAGATCTCCTTTATTTTAAAATATGATACTAGCTAGACCTTCAGGCCTCAAGGAGTATTTCTATCTCTTACTTTTAAAAGTTTACTTTGGGGAAAAAGTAGATTTTTAAGTGTGGATTGGGGAAATTCCCAATTTTGGCTCAATTTAAAATATTTTTAGGATAGGAATAAGTGAGATATTTGAGTTGGTGCTATGTTTGAATGTATAGTGCAAGTGGGTTTGTTCATAAAAGCATGTTGATTGAGTTGATTACTATTTTAAGAATCATAGGCTCATATATGCAACTCTTGTACTTATTGGCTTAAATTGAATTCATGCTATTGTTTTATTAGGAATCTACGATGATCCTATTGAGTTGAGTATGTGCCATGTGCGTGTGAGAATTTTTGTATATTCTTATTGCATGTGATGTCTAGAACTTGCTCGGTGTGTGTGTGAAGTGAAATAAAGAATGTGGGTTTAGGAGATGAGATAGGCATTTCTCTGATAGCCTTTTTTTATACCTCCTATTTGTCCTGCCCTTGTGCATAATCATTGTTAAACCCCATTAATCCTTTAGAGTTTTCCTTGGTAACCTGATAAGTAGCCTAATCCTTTATTTTATAGACCATAATTTGATCCAAAAAATTCTTAAGTGCTTTAATAAAAAATTAATTGAGTGAGTTTGAGAAATTGAAGAAGAAAAAGGTGAAATTGATGCCCCAAGGTAATAATTATTGGTGTTTATATTTGATTTTTGGCGGATGTGTGTGATATAAATGTTGTTAGAAATATTCCCATGATTGAAGAGAATGAGAAAAATTAAATCTTAAAGGAATCATCTATGCATCCACCAAGTGTTTGGGAAAATGCATAAAAGAGATGGAAACAAAAGATATGGGAGGCTGAAAAAAATGTAATTTGATTATTTGAGATGTGTTTAAAATGTTTAATGTAGTGTATTAAAGTGCGTAGAAAGTTTAGTCACTAATATTGGCCAAAATAGTTTTTATCCATCCCTTAGACTACATTACAACCCGAAAAAGTTTCAATTGATCCTAAGCTTAAACATTCTGATATTAGTGGAGAATTACACTAAGGGAAAACTTATGGTTCATTGTGTGTAACTTGTGAATTTTTTGTGAGAGTGAGCATAATTTGATTCTTGTACCCATTGATACAAATTGCATTATTATGAGTGATTATGGGTAACTCTCTTGTTGTGAGGGAACATGCTTGATGGATGTGGGTGATGTGTATGATATCTTTTATTTCAAAATAAGCATGAGTTTTCCAACTAGGTAAGTCAATTCTTGAGGCTAGTATGTTTTAGAGTAGTGTTCTTGAGCTTTCAATTGTGTATAACATGCTTAGTGTAGTAACTTGCATTATGTGTAGTCATTTCAGTACAAGATTGAGTGTCTTGCATGTAGTAGAAGTGTGAAGTATCTTTAGATCATGATTCTTATAGTTAATAATTGTTCGAGGACATACAAGGCTTTAAGTGTATGGTGGTGATGTTGGGTGTATTTATACATTCTAGCATTACTATTCTAGCCTTTCTAGCCTTGCTTTGAGGATGATTATTATTCTATATATTTTATAATGATATAAATGAGAATTTATGTGTCCATGTATGTCTTTATAATGTTTAATTGTGTTTCCAAGTAATTTTTGATTCAAATTGATCATTTAGAGTTCAATCGAGAAAACTAGTGTTAGTAGCTTGATTTAGGTGCTTCTCTAGTGTATCATGTTAGGATATAATGTGTTTTAATGAGTTCTTACGGTTTTTATTGTGTATTTATATGTGAAACAACTTGTTGGTAATGTTCAAGGGTCAATTACATCAAGATAAGAGTCAAAACAATAATTTAGAAATCAAAGTGAATGAAGCCTATGCTTAGCTCGAGTTTCTAGTTTTCCATCTTTGATGTTGTGTTGTTTTAAGCTCTAAATTATTGTGTTTAATGATATAGGATGCTTAGTGAATGGATTATGATTATATATTAAGGATATTAAATCTTAAAATCAAGTGGAAACTACTCAAAAATTCTTGGAATGGATCACGGAAGCCCAATACGCAACTTGACAGAAATGTGGACACCTGAAATGTCTTGAGCGAGTGTGGGCGCATTTAAGATATTATGGTCTTGTGGTACACACCAAAAGTCTCATATGGGACCCAAAAAGGTTTGTACATGTGATATACATGCATCGTACACTCCATTCCTATGGAATACAGCATGTGTCGCATGCTCCACTCCACACCTAGGCGTTTTAATGCTAATTCGACTTCTATTGGGATTTGGCTTACCCTTATGCTATATATACATGTTGTATCACGTTTTTACATACTTTTTGACGTCTTGGAGGATAAAGGAGGATACCACAACTTTTTTTTAGGGTTTTATTATCAAAATTTTAGTTTCTTTTATGGTTTGTATCATCAATCCAAGGGATTGGATGATGAATATGTCCATTAAAGGATAAAACTCCTATCCAGGGTTAAGGCCACGATCATGATTACTTTTGTTTTGAATTAAGTTTGTTTATTTTCTTATTAATATTGGTTGTTTGTTTATTCTTATTTAACTATTTTAAGTCTTAGCTACCCTTATAATACATCCATTGTCAACCTTGTAAACTCAGGAGAGGGAATGGGGAGATAGAACATGGGAATAAGAAGAGTATGGTTTGTGTATCTTTATGAAATATGGAATTCAAATTAGTATATCGGATAGGGATGTACTTAGAACCTTAATTGATTCACACATATGATAATATTTGTAAAGAACTTAAGTAGACTATTACATCCACATTCAATGATGTAGTTGAAAGGTTCAACTTAGGCAAAGGATTAGAGGTTGGGAAACCATGATCATGTAGTTAAACCTACGAATCAACAACAATGATAAGCAATTGAACGAATGAAGTTCAATAATGTAGTATTATTGTCCGTAAGCCTTAACCCTGGGCTTCTATCCATTGATTGTCATAAGTCATTACTTTACACATTAGTTTAGTTTATTTTTATTTTACAATTTTAAAACTATATTGTTTACTTTTTCTCAATCGTTAAACTAGAATTGGATAAGCGGCAAACGCAAGTCCCTGAGAGATGGATAATTGATCTTTTTGAAGCCACTTTATTACTTGATAAGACCATGTAAACTTACGTGAGCGCTTGGGCACTGTCAACCTCCTCATATGATAAGGAATTAAATACACCAACACCCTCCAAAGGTACAATTAAGGAAGGAATACACATATTCTTCCTCAACATCGAGACATGGAAGATTGGATTAATGGAACCCAAAATAGGAGGCAATTCTAATTCATAAGCTACGCTGCCCACTCACCTCAAAATACGATATGGAAAAAATAATGGTGACTGAGCTTTCCCTTCTACCCAAACTGAATCACTCCCTTCATTGGAGAAACCTTTAAGATCACCAAATCATCCATATTAAACTTCAAGTCCCTTTGTCTAACACCTGCATGGGACTTTTGGTGAATTTGGGCGGTTTTAAGCCTATCTTGAATCACTTTCACATTCTTCAGACTTGGTGAACCAACTTGGGACTATAAAACCTATTCTCACAATTTCAAACCACCCAATAGGATACCTACACCTTATACCATACAAAACCTTCAATGGATCCATCTGGATGCTGAAATGATAGCTATTATTAAATCCAAACTCTACGAGAGGCAAATGGTCAACCTAACTACCACCAAATTGATTACACAAAACCTTAGCATATCCTATAAATTATATATAGTCCTATCCACTTGTCTAACCATCTGAGGGTGGAAGGTAGTGCTAAGGTTTACCTTAGTTCCCAAATCACTCTAAAAGGATGCCAAAAGTTAGATGAGAACTGAGTACTTCAATCAGATTTGATTGAAACTGGAGCACTATGCAACTTCATGATTTCTTGAATGAAGAGCATAGCATAATCCTCGGTTGAATTGTTAGTCTTCATGTAACGACCCGACACTACCCCCTACTCATTACACGGTGCTCATGACCCCAAAGGACCACAAGCTAACCCTATCCTGATATCTGTACCAAGACACTGCATAATATTTGAAAATAAATGCGAAAAAATAGGCAGAAACAAGCCATAAGGTTCAACACATCTATAAATACTCAAACCTGAAAAATGAATACTAATGCATCTGTCTAAAAAGCCTCTAACTGTCTGGACTATCGAGTTGATGGGACATGTACCTAACTAACTCCGTCAACTGAAAATAAACAAATTTTGATACAATAATAATGCAAGGATCATCCTTGAATGAAGAGGATTCACTTCTACGTCTACTGTTGCTGACTAGGACTGAACTGCTGAGAGAACTCTGGATCACATGCCTCTAGACCTATGGTGTCAAATAAAACAACATATCACAAATGCGTCTGTATGGGAATATACCGAGTATGCAGATGAGGTAAGGCTAAATGCAAGGGCTCATGCATGAACAGTTACACAACTAAATAATCATGAGAGAACCAAACAAGAACACATATAGGAATGCACAAACCATAAACCCAATCATCACAACCCTAGATACTGAAACTCTAATACCGCTCTACTGTCATCTGAACTTACTACTAACACTGAGATACTGAATCACTGAATCATCTGATACTGATAACTGATTAACAAAATATACTCACATAAATGACTAAATTCTGGGCTCACTTCTCTTGACTGATGGAATCGGAGATCAATCTCTCTCTAATAGATGACTCCAGAATCTATTACCAATGATAAGAAAATGATCATTTCCGACTCTGAAAACAAGAATACTCAGCTGAATTTGAGACTGAGATCAAGCCTCTCTATTGGGAGATCTCTGGATCTGATAACAAGACTACTCAACTGAATTTGAGACTGAGATCAGGCCTATCTATCGGGAGATCTATGGATCTGATAACAAGAATACTCAACTGAATCTGAGACTGAGATCAAACCTATCTATCGGGAGATCTCTGGATTCGATAACAAGAATACTCAACTAAATCTGAGACAAAGCCTATCTGACGGATGGTCATGAATTAATGGAACTATCTAAGTTCCTCACTGAGTATACAACTGTACCTCACAGTCCTGATTTCTGAAGATTGATACTGAAACTGCAACTGTGGGAAGTAGTATCTTAACCAACATGCCTCGACCTCCTATAGGTGAGGTCCAACTTATAACCCCAGCTGGAAGGGTGTCAATACCTTTCCATGGGTAAAGACCTCTCTGGTCAAGCCTCTCTAATGGATGAACCTCGTAGAAAGTCAACCTAAGACAATATAATAGTCAAACCTCTCTAACGGTGACAGTCTCTACGGATGAGGATTCTTGCATCCTGCGCTGGCTACGCAGTTTTGGAGTTCTAGGATTGCTCATAGAGACTTGGCCTCTCTCTAATTGTGAGTCACCATCCCTTCCCTCACTCGGTGCTAGCTTCTACTGCCAACTGAAAGAATCTGAACTGAATTTTCAACTAAACACAAACTGAACTAAATCTGATACTAATCACATTCCTCAATTGATCTGACTGAGTTAAGCTGAATTCACATAGTTTCGTATCTGATGGAATACTACTGAATCAAGGTATCTGATTGATGATACAGAGTTTGAATAGATTACTCGGTTACTATGGAGGTCAGAAATGAACACTTAAATACAACTAGATCTGAGCTGAGTACAATGCTGAGACTAGATTACTAGCGATACGGAGATTACAAAGATTACTGAGATTACTGAGATTTCTTAAGTTTTGTATCTATCTGAGGATACAAAGTTCTATAATTCACTGAGTTTTGAGAATCATGGCTCGGTGGGGACTATCGTGAAAACTGACACAGGATCTAGACAGCAGCTAAATTATCGAGTATAAATACCCCCAGGACTCGATAACACAAAATCAAGACATAACCTTTCTTGACTAGTCATAACCACGGTCATTCATTCATCATCATAATCATGAAAGCATCACTTCAAGCATTTAGGAATCATAACCATATATTCACATCACAATCACTAAGGCATCACTTTAAGTATTTAGGAATCACAATCATATATTCACCATCACAATAACTAAGGCATCACTTCAAGTATTTAGGAATCACAACCATATATTCACCATCACAATCACTAAGGCATCACTTCAAGCATTCAGGAATCACAGCCATATATTCACCATCACAATCACTAAGGCATCACTTCAAGCAGTTAGGAATCATAGACATATAATAGCGTAGGGGAAACATGTTACTAGATCATGCTCCATTCAACAAGGTCTTGCATCAAGTACTTCGCACATATACTAGTCTTGGCATGTATTGGATAGCATATGATTGGGGAAACTTCATACTATCATGCCATAACTTACTCGTCAAGCACTTGGCATGTATTAGAGGCTTAGCATGTATCAAAGAGCACGTAATTAAAGAATTTCCTACTATCATGTATCAACTTATTCACTAAAGCCTTTCAACAAACACTAGGCATGCATGGGTCTATACCTAATTGAGGATTCCATTTTTTCATTGTACAATTCATTCACTAAGGCATTTATCAAACACTAGGCATGAATGGGTTGAACCTAATTAGGGATTTCATGCTATCATACCATAATTCATTCATTCAGGAATTTCATCAAACACTTGGCATGCATGAACTTGCACACAATTGGGGTTTCCTAATCAACATGCTATAATGGCCCTAATTCTTCACATAAGAATTTTATCAAACATATGGGGAGCATGTTTGCTTATTCAACCATTTCCACACTTAATTGTCATGAACACATCATCTAACAAGCAACTTAAAGACGATTTATCATGAACATCACATGAATTCCACATACTAGGGTCAAAGCTTGAAAACCTTGTAAACAAACATGAATCACAACTCAATGATAGAAGGAACATCAATTTCAACTTACATGAAGCATGAAAACCCATACAAACAATATCTTTGAATTTTAGAAAAGAGTTCTTGAGCTTCTTGGATGAAAGGGACCCAAGAATCAACATCTACATACCTTGGGGAAACTCTTTTCATGAAACTTCTTGGAGAGATTCTTGATTTCTCTTGATCTCTATTAATTTTGCTTGAAGAATAAATAAGGGTTTTGATTTTTTAAAACCCTAGTTTTGATATTGAAGATGGGAAATGAGGCTGAGAGCCTTTAATCGGTTATATATAGGGGCTGAAAAAGAGTGGAAAAAGATCAAAAAGCCCTTGGAATTAAACAAAAAAATCCCAATTTTACATGCTAGCATGACCCGCCATAATCGCTCCAGCTCACTAGAAATTGGACAATTGGGAAACTGCATAACGTCGCAATTCAATGGAAATCACGTTGCCACCTTGGTTGCAAACTGGAAAGGCATCGCGACATGGTGGAATCGCATTGGTGCACTGGAAATTCCCAATTTTGAAATTAAGACTTAGCGTGACACGCCGTAATCGCGGAGGAACATTGGATTTTGACGATTACCATTTTTGATGGCTCCACGATGTGCTAAAGTGCCAGGTGGCACACTGTCTCACTAAAATGGCTCTAACTCTTCACCCGAGTGTCGAATTTGGGTGAATTCAGTATCGATGGAAAGTTTATTCAATGCTCTACATGACAAAAAGTTGATATTAGAGAAATTCTACACGTTTCAAAGTATTTTACACTTGGAAAGACACCTCTCAAACTTTTAGGATTGGATTTTTGCTTCACAAAACATACTTTAAGGCTTAGACTAGGAGAGAATTTTGCGGAGTGTTACACTTCACTAGTAAGAAATGAGTGGACTTTGTCATCCTATCCACAATGACCTAAATCGAATCCAACTAATGGCGAGATTACGGAAAACTATTAATGAAGTCCATATTAATCACTTCAAATTTCCACATGAATAATTCAATCTCTTGAGACAAACCACTTGGCCTCAAGTGCTCCACTTTCACTTACTAACAAACCATACACTTGGCCACAAAATTTGCCACATCTCTTTTCATGTTATTACCACCAATAAATCTCTTCACTAGAAGCAGCATGAATAGATGAGTCACAATATTCAACCAAAACTCATACTTCAAGAATTTAGCAAATAACAGTTGATCCTTAAGAGTCTTAGGGATATCCAGCTGGGGCATTAGTAAAAACCAAAGACATGACCAGGAACACATGATGGTCATACCAGGTACGAAAAGCAGTCTTAGGGATATCCACCTCCCTAATATTCAACTGAGGATAACCTGACCGAAGATCAATCTTCGAAAATTACTTAGCTCCCTAAAGCTGGTCAAATAGGTCATCAATCCTAGGAAGAGGATACTTATTCTTCACTGTTACCTTATTCAATTGGCGGTAATTTATACACATTCAAAGGGACCCATCTTTCTTACGAATGAAAAGTACCAGCGCAGCTTTTGGGGAAACACTAGGATGAATAAAACCCTTATCAAGAAGATCTTTCAACTGATCCTTGAGTTCTTTTAACTTAGCTGGAGCCATTCTATAGGGAGGGATAGATAGTGGATATGTATCCAGGAGAAGATCAATCCTAAATTCTATTTCCCTATTGGGAGAAATGCTTGAAAGATCATCAAGAAATACCTTGGGAAACTCACAGATCATCAGAATAGATTAAAATAAAGGACCCTTAAAACTAGAATCTTTAATATGCAGTAGATAGTATAGAAACCCCTTGGAAATCAATTTTTGGGCTCTAAGATACGAAATAAAATTTCCTTAGGAACTAGGGAACTACCTTCCCATTCAATCACCGGTTCATTTGGAAATTAGAAAATAACCCTATGATTCAAACAATCCAGAGAGGCATAGCATGAGTGCAAACAATCTATTCCCAAGGTCACATCGAAGTCTAACATATCCAACTCTATTAAATCCACCAAATTTTCTCTACCACAGATAGATACCACACAACCCCTAGACCCTTTTAGAAACTACAGAATCATCCACTAAGGTAGACATAAAAAAAGGTCAGGAATACAGTCAGGACCAAAACCAAAATGAATAGTCACATATGGGGTCACATAAAAAAGACTAGACCCCAAATCAATAAGACAATACACATCACGATAAAATAGTTGTAGCATACTGGTGACAATATCAGGTGATGCCTTGGATTCTTGGCGAGTGGAAAGAGCATAATAACGAGATCAGTGTTGGGGCAAGAAGTAGCATCCTTTGGTGTAGGAGATGAAGAAATATTAGCCCTATTAGACACATTGCTTGTAGGATGGTTCCTCTAAAAATGGTCAGGCTAGCCACATCTAAAACACTTATTCCTCCCCTAATCACCAAATCTAAGGTGCAACTATCTATAAAATCTACAAGAATGATGTGATGAACTGATTAGGCGCTAATAGCCTGAGATTGGGAACCTTATGACTTAAACCCACTATTGCTCTGAAAACGATGATCACCGGATGGATTAGGATTTGGAGCACTAGTCATGGAATAATAACCAGAATTCCCCAAATTCTTCTTCGACCACTACTTTCCATCCTTACCACTGTTCTAATGGCCTCTACCCTGCTCAGAATACTTCGATATCTTACTTTGTCTCTCCCCTATCTCTTCTTATTTATCCTTTTTATCTTCAACCTACTGCATATACACTACAAGCCTAGAGATATCTATATCACTATTTAGTAGGGCAGTCATGCACTACAACACCAAGTATTGAGACAAGATCAAAGCAAACTTTATCATCCTAGCCCTCATGCTAGTCACTACCTTAGGAGCATAATGAGATTGCTGATGAAACTCCAAGGCATACTCTTTCACAGTTATCTTTCCTTACTTTAAATCAATAAAATCATCAGCCTTCGCCTCTCTCAACTCCTGAGGAAAATAGTGATCACGAAAAGCACCAGAGAAGTCATCCCACAATACAAACTCTGCATCATTACCCCTAGACTGGTCCTACTTCTCATACTACAAAGACGCCACATCCTTCAACTAGCATATAATGAATTCTATACCCTTAGATTCAGAAGCATGCATCACACAAAAAATATTCTACATGTCATCTATGAACCCTTAAGTATCCTCCTCAACCTTATAGCCAACCTATATTGGGGGATTCAACCTTATAAATTGGCCAACCCTAGTGGTCACAAAAAGACTCACAACAACACAAGTAGGGCCCTACTGACCTAACTAAGATATCACCAACTGAGTCAATAGATAAATAGAATGAGGAACTCAGCATTAGAGATATCTCCTTAGGGTGGTGGAGTATAATCATCATTATCTCGAGGAGTCGGATAAGGAATGGTTGGGATTGATTGAACCCCATGAGAGAAACCTAAAGTAGGGGCCCTGGACCGGGTATGTACTCCATAAGTTGAATGAGTTTCTTTAACATTATTCTCAAGCAGGATGGAGGAGTTTCCACGTGTATCAGATCTTGTAGGAGGCATGATCTGAAATGCGAAAAATAGATATTACATGAGATTCAAGACCTTAGACTCTATAGCCCAAAATTAGAACACAAGAAAAGAAAAAGTTCCTAACTACCTTGTAGCTCCTCTCTTATAAGTGTGGAGCAGTACACACCCATAAAAGAGACTCTATTTGATCCAGCTTTGTGAACACCAATGACACCAACCTTGGTTCTAAAAACATAGGTTGTTTTTAGATTAGTAGAGGATTTTTGGATATTACTGTGTATTGGGTATTGATGTTAACACTCTTAGATGTCTTTGAGTTTATTACTTTCCAATCGTGTTATATGTTTAGAATTCAGTTGCTGCTAGGTGTGTTAGGTTCTGTTTTGCTAGAAGAGTGGTCTTCAATCCTTAATGTACTTGAGATACCCATCACGACCAAGCCCTAGTTCGGGTCGTGAAATTATGTAACCTCTCAAAATAGTCGATGAACCCAACGCATCATCAGACTCAAAATCTTAGAATACTGGAGGTTTCATATTTAAAAACTGGTCAACAGACCATGCTTAGTACCAGTTATCACAAAACCCAAAACTGGATGAGGAAAAGTATAAGTTTCTGAAGTTCCATTCTAGGAGTCTCATCCATTCCAAGAGTCATAGAACAAGTAAGATGAACACTTGATTCCTGTAAAATTGGTACAACTGGAGTGGCCCTTGTGCTGATAAGCCACTCAAAAATGCTAACATATATTGAACAACCTTATTATTTATAGGAGTTTTGGCTGTAACTCTTACTAGTACCGCCACATATGGCCCTATTACCTTCTCCTCTACTACTTTCATCTTTACAAAATAATCCTTAGGTAGGGTAGGTAACATTAACCTTTCATGAGTATGGTTAGTAGCTACTTGAGCTCCACCCTTAGAGGTGTGTCTTATCCCCCTCTTCTCCTACCTTTTCCTTCCACTTCCCTTTTTCTTATTATTGCTCGAGTGTGGTTAGTAGCTACTTGTTGCTCGAGTTCTATTTGACCTAGTACTCACCATCTAGGGATAAAAGAGTGAATAAAATTAAATACCAATTTGGATCGCCAAATACCCGTTTGAAAGAATTTACAACAATAAATATGCAAGAATGATAATTTTTCATAAGTCTTGTTTCCTACCGAAGAAAAATACATGTCTCCATACTATTATGTAGAACTCTACTAGACCCAGATTTGTATAATGAAATTGAAAAAACCAAGATTCGATACAAACTTTGTCATGAACCAAATGGATATAAGTGAAACCCATCCCATTCTACAATGGGAGAACTAATAACTTGTGAATAATTAACCAGCACTTACAAAAAAAAAATATCCCATTATTAGTTCAAAGTTTATCCATTCTAAAATAACTCAAAAGTGCAGTCATAGTTCTAAAAGCAATAAACATCCCTAGTATCTAAAAGTCAATGTACCAAAAAATACTAAAGATTTTCAATAAGGGGGATGCAACCCAAAAAAAACTAAGGAAAATACATAAGTCAAAAACAAAGGACAAAATCATCCAAAAGGATTCCATGGAAGCCCGAATATGCTGCTCAACCTTGGAATACAAATCACACACTAAAGTCATAAGTGAGGTCTTGTAGGATAAGTTAAAATATGTGTTGCACTAAATCAAAGTGAGAGCAGGTATAGTATTGGTACGCAAGAAATCAACAGTGTATTAGTAGAGTCATTTGGCCAACCCTAGATGAGAATATGAACACTTAACCACAACATAGTACAACAAGTTAATAAATGCTTACCCTATCGACACCTTTCACGACAAGTTACATAAAAAGTTGTTTAGGCTCACTAACAACAAGTCAAGACTACTACATTTAAGTCAAGTCTTGTCAAGACAAGTCAACACCAAACACAATGATACATATATACATATACGTGTGTGTGTGTGTATGTATAACTATATATATATACACACACTTATATGTATATATGTATAAATATATATATTCATTACCTTGTCCACTCATGCAACCATCAAACTTAATATGAATATATATATGCATTACCTTATCCACTCATGCAACTGTCAAACTCACCTGCACCTTGTACATACACGCTAAAAGTATCATAACCTCCCTCTAGTTATGACTCGTGAGGGACAAATTCCATCCATGTACCCAAAACTTAAACACTACTATTTATCATTCTTATTCCAATAATAAATCACAAAAATGTCTAGATACCAAAATATTCTATAAATTAACAATATAGTATATCTTAATAATGCAGACAATAATATCAAGCAACACTTAAAGTATATACAGGCTATACATGAAATTCATTAAAAAAATGACCACACCAAATGCCATACAGTAACAAGCTATACTAAGAAATAGTTAACATGCACATATAGCATAAATTGGTTAATCTATAATACTATCACCTACCTCAATCTAAGTTGCACAACTCAGCTAATCTTAAGCCTTAGCTTTCCATGAAATGTCCATTTGATCCTGGTCTAGAAATACCTACAAACATATAATTATTGAAATGACCTATCATGTTGGGGATAAAAACTCATTCCCAACCATTAAGGCCAAGTTCATGATCATTTCCTTTCGATTCTAGGTCTTTTTTACCATAATTCACCTAAATCTACCAATTTTATGAATAAATTAGTAAATTAACAACATGTAAAATTAATAACCAAAATCCAAGGACATTTGCAACACCCCGGATTCTTGGTTCTTGAAAATTTTTGAAATTTTATATGCACTGCCCAGACTATAACTCCCCTTACAAGTCATAGGAAGTCGTGATGGATCTTAAGGACCCAATCATATCCAGTCAAGTATGTTGTCCTGGAGAAACTATTATGACTATGACTAGGGTTTACGAGAGTTAAAGAATCAAAATGAGTTGTATGGTGTCTTTCATAGCCTAACCAATGTGATGCGCAATTATTTTTGTTTAAACAATAACTGAACCATGCGAGTTGTAATGATAGAGTATGAATCATATGGTACGACTCATATCCAAGTAAATAATCGTAATTATGGACACTTTCCAAACTACAAGTGGGACCTTATGAGTCATAAGGTGACTTTACAAGTCACAAGATTACTTGTAGCGACTGGGCAATAATTTTTGGCTTATAAGTTGAAAGAAATTTAGACATTGGCTTACACAATTAAAACCCCACATCCTTAAAGAACTCAAGGGGGTTATTTATTATTCATAAAATAATCAAAACACTCCTCTTTCTCTCTCAAATTCTCTCAAGCAAGATACTTAGGATTTCTGGGATGTAGGTCATCTGAGGGCTTAAGGGTTGATTTCTCTTAATAACTTTTGTTGTTTCTGGCAATAACTTTTCCAAAATTCTCAATTTATGAAAAGTATGTATTTCAATGATTTAATTGGGTGACTTTGAATGTGGTTTTTCAATATGGTTGAGGGTTATGGAATGATTGGTTCTTAAATTTCTTTCCCATGATTTATTATGCATTATTTATGCTTTACTAATGGTTTTGAACTTCTGGGGTACATGGGTATGGTTAATAAACCAAGGGGTCCTAGTTTTCCTTAAATTGATGCTTTGAAATTAGAAATGGTTTTGAATAATTGTGTTCACTCAACCCACTTTTGTAAATAGCTTTGAATTGTGAAATCATTACTTGGTTTGGCTTTCTCACATATGTTATTGTATTGCATAAAGGTTAAACAATGAACATGGATTCTACAAGTCTTATTGTCTATGGTTTGATTTAATGAACAAAAGGGTTGAGGCATTCTCCCAATATTCAATATAATTGTTATGGCATAGAGATAAGCTTGAAAATGTAAGGGTATGACAATACCCATGGTGTGCCTTAATAGTTAGTTTTCTGGTTAATAACTAGATTATATGGAACTTGCTTTTAAATTGGGCTTATAGAGGTTGTGTAGCAAAATCGTGAAGATATGGGCCTTGAAATGACTTATACTGGAAACTCATGTTTGGCCACGTGAGGTTTTGTCCTGATAACAATATGCATGTGTCATACTTGATATATATTTTGGGATGTCGAGTTATATGTAGGCTTTAGCTTTTGCTCGTGTTTTATCTAGTACGTCCGACTAATACGCATTGGGGCTCTTTCACTAGGGGAGCTAAACCCATATCGCTCGTGGATTCCTATTATGATGGTTGAGCTATATGGTCTAGGATAAATTTTTACCTCATGCTAAATGATATGAATTAACCCACAAGGACTTGAATCTAAGATTTAGAAAATAAAGATAAAAGGATAGAATAACCAAGATAGGAAGATAGACATAAAATTGATACCGAAGGGAAATTGAAGAATGTATCAAATCCTAAATCTCACTTAATGACTATCAATAGGCACCTAACGCTTACGGTGACCAAAAAGGGGATTAGATCACCCTTATAACCAACGTTTCTAAACAAGGTTGAACAAATGCTTTTCCAAGCACTTAAACACTCCCATGGAGTCTCATGAATACATGATGTAAAAATTATCATAAAACAAACTAAGAAAATAAGCCTAGCTACCAAGTATTTATAGTTTGGCAACATATTACATAATTAGGGCTCAAAAGTGACCCAAATGTAAGAAAAGATACACTTGGGGCTATTTTTACCCGCTCTTGAAATGCTAGAGCAAATCAAAAGTGGATCCAAAGTGCCTTGGGCACATGACCCTTCCAAGGTTATTTCGAGCCCCATTTTGCACTCCTTCGACCTCGCTAAAGTCCATTGACCCTTCTTAATGGTAATCTTTCACCATATGGTATCTTTTACAAGAACTAAGGAGTCATCAAGCACCTCGATCATCATACGTATCTCATCGAAAGGTACAGAGGCAATATGGCTTGTATCATCCTCCCCTTCTTGAAAAGGATTTGACCTCGAATCCAAATCTTGCAAACTAAAAGAAGGACAAACAAATACAAAATCCTAATTACATGAGGGTTAGGGTTAGCATAAATAATCATAGTATCATGCCCAGGTTGCACACACTTAAGATATAACCAAGGACAAATGGGTTGGCTATGGTTTTCATCAAGAGATAAGGAAATCACAAAGGTCATAATGTCATTACATAGTTTAAAGGGTAAAACTACCTTAGCCTTAGGATCCATAAGACACAATTGTTTCTTTACCTCTTCAAGAGACAACATCAAGAGTGGTTCCTCAATTGGCTTTAAAGTCCACAAAACCCATATGGTATTTTCATTCAAACAAGTGGATCAACCAATACATTTCCTACCTCTACATAAAACAAATCCAAGAACAGCATATATATCATTATAAGCGAAGATGTAGTATAGGAAGAAATCAATTATAAAAGCATCACCAAGGTGTTATTATCTTTAAGAAGGTCATTTAGATCAAAAGACATAGCACATAATGCACACAAGGATGGAATCAAAGCATTTAAGAATGTATGACTCTTTCCTTTCAAATAACTTCCCAGAGAAAAGAAATTCATTAATAATGTCATACCCTTAATAGTCTTTTATCTCTATTAACAAAGGTAAGCATGCTCCCAAGATCCCTACAAGATACATTAAATTTTCTAACCCTATGAAGGTGACAAAAAGTCCTAAGCATCTATGGGCTCTTCAACAAACAAATAATCAACTTGGCATCCACAAGTTGGAATTCACACAATTTTAGCACAAGTGTGTCAATAAAGGATATAAGTTTATAAGCAATACCTAAAGGACACAATGACACATTTTCCCTCGGGTTCTCAAGAATTATAGCACCTTGGAGAAGGAGGTCATCAATTCCACTCAAGTATTGAAGAACGGTATCACATAAGTGGAATTCATCTAATATAGTTTCAAGAGAAGACTCTCTTCTTGACCTACAAGTAGTGGAACCTTGGTTAAGAATGAAAATAAATAGTTGTTAACTCTCTTGGAGTTTTTCACTACTCCCCTTCATCATGGTTAGAGTACTTTCCTTTATACAATATTGGTCCCTCAAGTGGATTGTGAATTCATAAGAAAGACTTTCTATCAAAGGGAAGGATACCAACACCTACATTCAAACTTTTCTTGTCATGTGGTCCAAGTAATAAGTTGGGTGTGCCATAATCACCATATCAAAATTTAGCATTAGGGTCAAATGGAAAGAGGGGCCATAGACATGGGTCTAAAGAACATTTTTCCCCACTAGCTTCACACAAACTAAAAGATATACTCTCATCATTTGCATAAATATCATCAAAAGCAAAGGGATGGTACATAAAGGTATCACTCAAGACAAATTCAACTAAGGTTCCCTCATGCACGTAATCACTATTAGATTCAAAATCATCACCATGAGTATTCTCAACAATAAGGTCACACAAAGTAGAAGAGGAAGCAATTTTGATACTTTCTCTGTCAATGGAGGAGTCCTCAAGTTGACACATGCCACCACCAATATCAAAGGGATTATTACTTAGGCCTTTACAAGAAGTAAGCAATTCATCCTTATAAATATCAAACTAGGGTAGGTGTCATATAAAGGATCACATCCACAATCATTTTCTAAGGAAAAATCACTTATTGGGTTTCTTAAATATTCAAGAAAATCAAATTTATAATTATACAATTGATTATTCCTTTCCAAGATTTCACATTCCTTTCCCTTAATAGTACTCTCATCTTTCAAGAAGAGATTTCCATCTTTAGGAGGAATGTTGTCACACCATAGTCGGTTGTCACATGTAATATTTCCCTCAAGATAAGCTACACCAACAATGCTATCCACACTATTAGGTAATTAAATAGGAGTAAGCTCATCATCTTCAAACAAGATATTGTTCTTAAAAAGAGAAGGATCTATCCATGGAGAGGATATAGAACATGAAAGTCTATTCTCTTAAAGTCCATTATCAAGTTTCAAAAATGTTTAAAGCACATGATCATCCCTATGAGCCAAGAAAGCAATAGGATCTTCACTAAAAGATAAGCTCAAAGGGTCACTCCCATTTTCTTGACCAACATTTTCAATTTCATCACCCACTTGAGGTTCTCTAATTACATTACACACATCCTCAAGTGATGTACTAGTTTTGGAAACAAGTTGATCAACACAATTTTCACAAGATTATGTACTATCATCCAACACAATGGCTTCAACACTAGATGGACACAAATTGATCTTACATGAATAGTCAATTCGGTCATCAATAGGATCAACTAGTGTATCCACACTCATAATCAAGAGGTACATCATAATCAAGAGGTACAGAATCAACTAGTGTATCCATTTGTACATCATAATCAAAAGGTAAAGAATCATCAGACTCACATGTAGATAAGCTACTTATCAGACTCAATGGGCTACTATCCACACAATCATCATTTTCATGCATAAGAGTGTAAGAGTAAGTTATTTTACCTTAAAGTTCTTGAGGACATTCTTCTTTATCTTGGTGTAAAGGTCCTCCACAAGCTTTGTATTCACTTAAGATTTCCCTCGTCAAGTCTTCATAGGGCATCTTATTTTTTAGAACTTGTTCTCTTACACTTGCAATATTGGTACCTACACACTTTTCCTTATTAAAAGAAGGACAAATAATGTTATCTTCGACTGGTGGCAACCCCCTTACTTCACTTCTCATAATATTTCTTTTTTCCTGTCTTAGGTTGCCACCTTACACTCCCTTACTCCTCTCAATCTTTTGTCTTTTAATTTCTTTCTTCTTAGAGTAAGTAACTATATTGCCTTGAGATTTGGGAAGGGCTTGTGGAAAGAGATGTTTTCCCCAAGGGTCTAATACAATTTGAGGCCAAGTTTGCCCATTTGGAATCTTATATTGTGAAAACCAATCGGTACCTAAGAATAAGTGTCCATGTTCCAAGGGGATTATGTCACACCACATCTCCTCAAAGTACCCATCTCAAGTAAAAAAAACCTTTATGCTCTTGAAGACTCTATAGCCTTCTAAGAAATAAGGAAAACTCTTGGACACTCTATGTATTCTTAGATAATCAACCATCAGAGTAGTTATGTAGTTTGCATGAAACCAATCATCAAGTATAAGAACACATCTCGAAATTCCACAAATCTCTTCACATCTTGAACAAGGTTTTCTTCTTGGATCACTATTATAAAGCTCTGTATAACCCTTCGGCACGTAGATTGGCCTCAAAAACTCTTTCAAGGCACCCTATGTTTGCGTAGGATTCCATACGAGTTTACACCATTCTAAGTTTGGACCTTTAATGTACTTAAGGGCATATGTAGCTTGTTTTACTTTTCTCATAGCATAATCCTCGAAGACTCTTTCACATTACCATTCCCAATCAGGGTAAACTTCAGGATCCCATTCTCCTTTAAAGATGGATTGAGTAGAAAGACAATGAATCCTACTATACCCTCCATTTATACCTTGGTTAAGTATTCCACACATTTGATCATGGCTATATTCATAGCCCCTATAATCCTCATCTTCTTCGTAGCCATAATATTCTTCACCATAATTGTAGTTTCCAATGTCGTAGTCAAAATTATATGAGGCTATCAAAGACAGCATCCACTTATATCTCCTTGTACATAAAAAATAAACAAACAAGATTTGTATTAAAGCCCCTCACTAACACTCGTATGAACTCACCTTTGTGATCCTTATAAGTGGAGCAATGAATGTTGAAAGTTGTTTATACTTCAATCGACAATAAACTGTCAATCTCTACTTTGTGATCGGAGTGGATTCTTGTTTTATCAACTTAAAGAAATAAAACCATTTAAGTACTTGAATCAATAAATCACAAAGAATTGAAAAAAGGGAAAATCTTGAAAGAAATTGGACGATGAATGAAATAGGACTCAAGAACTAATCAATAAACTTAGTAGATGAATTACTAGTTGATGAGTAGTTTAGGAATCAAAATAATGAGTAGTTTAGGAATCAAAATAAGATTTTAGGAATCAATAAATTGAAACTATGGAATCAAACCTTAAGAAATGGAGTAATTAAAGTGTTAAAATGCACTTTGGAAGCTTGAATTTTGTGTTTCAGGCTTGATTTGCGTTAGGAGGGGCTGATCTTCGTTTGGTGACCTGTTCTAGCAGGTGGGGCACATTTGCAAGGTAGCTTGGACATATTTAACACTGGTTTGAGGTGCCTTTGGGCTGCTGCTGCAGCTCCAACGTAGGTCTAAGGCAGCTTAGGCACAGGTCCAGTTGCCAGCAATCATAAGGGGCCGAAAATGAACTTGTCCTGGTCCCTGTTTTGTTCTTTTCTCTTGGAATATTCTTGGAACCTTTAAGATGATAAATATGAATAACTTACACTCTTTTTAATTCTACTTTGGGGATCAAACACCAATTTTTGATTAAGATTCAACATGAAGATTTGAATGTCTTCAAGAACACAAAGAACTTCAAAAATATCTAACTCTTAAACCGTTAATCGAAAATCGATGAAACTTTGAAACAAGGCTATTTTAAACCTTCTAAACACATTAAAATCATCAATTTTCTAAAACTATTCACCAAAATCTTTAGATTTTGCAATCAACGTTAAAATCTTCAACCCAAGCTTCTAATAAGGATAGAACACTCAAATAAGCTTTGATTTGGCTCAAATTTAATTGATAGACTCATATAGTATTGGTGAACACAAATCTAACACTAGAAAAAAAGAAAAATACAAAATAAAAACTCAAAATTTAATCCAAGAACAAAAATATGAATAGTGACTTTTTTGGGGGATTTTTTATTTGTGACACTTTTTTCTTGTTGATTTTCAAGATAATAAACTCCAGACTAGAATCATCAGAACAATCCTAAGCTCGGCTCTAATACCAAATAATATAAATCAACCCATAAAAACTCAAATCTAAGATGCAGAAAATAAATATAGAAGGATAGCATAACCAAGATAGGAAGATAGGCACAAAATTGATATCGAAAGGGCAATCGAAGGATGTATCAACTCCTAAAAACTCCCTTAATGACTATCAATAGGCACCTAAATCTTACGGTGACTGCAAAGGGTATTAGATTGCCCTTACAACCAATGTTTCTAAACAAGGTTCAATAAATTCTTTTTTAAGCACTCAAACACTCCCATGGAGTATCATGAATACATCATCTAAAAATTATCATAAAAAACTAAGGAAATAAGCCTAGATACCAAGAATTTACAGTTTGGCTATATTTTATATAATTACGGCCCAAAAGTGACCCAAATGTAAGAAAATACACATTAGGGGCTATTTTGACCCACTCGTAAAATGCTATAGTGAATCAAAAGCAAATCCAAATTGCCTTCGGTGCATGACCCTTCCTAGGGGATTTCGAGCCCCGTTTTGCACTCCTTCTACCTTTTCAAAGTCCTTTGACCTTTCTTAATTGTAATATTCCTCCTTGTGGAATCTTTTAAAAGCACTCAAGAGTCATCAAGCACCTCGAGAATCATATGTATCTCATACAAAGGTTTGAAGGTAATTTGGCTTGTATCACTAAGCCTTGTTCCCTATCCCGACATATTACCTATGTATGAATATGATGATGTTCATATGGTTTACAATTGGATCTAACTTGACATTATTTTATCCCAATCCATAAGTTTCATGCTAGTGCTCAACCCATTAACTATCTCCATATGTTGTATCCCCATACGATGCAGGCACCAAAGATACTTTCACTTTTCTTGCACAATGTTAGGTCGATTTTCTCAGTTCGTTAGTAGTTGGTAGTAAAATGGTGAGCTTTCATTCTTTGGAAGACTTGGATATTTCATCAGTTTCCATTCATAGATTATAATTAAGATTTCAAATTATCATTATTATTAGCATTTTCATTGTGTTATTTAAGGCTGGGGGCAAGCCCTAACTTAGATTTTCTTTCGGTATTGTTTAGAGGCTTCATAGATATTTTTGTAGTTGGGTTTTATTGGCTGAGATTTTATAGTCTTTGAGATTTCTTTTCTCTCTCTTGTCATATGCTTAGAATTCAATCATTGTTAGGTAGGCTATAATTTTTTTGGCTTGACAAAGGGGGGTGGTCTCCGATACTTGATCGACTGAAGATACCCATCACGTCCAAGCCCTGGTTTGGGTCATGAAAAAGTTAATAGCAGAGCCTAGGTTTGGTGTCATTGGATGTCCACAAATTCATGTTAATAAGATTCTCTTTTAGGACGTGTAGCATTCCATATATATAATAGAGAGAGGGTATGAGACATTTAGGAATATTTCCTTTTCTTGTGATCTAATCGATCTGTAGAGTTTAAGGTTTTGAACTCTTCTCTAATTCTTATTTATTTTCTTTTTATATCATGTCTTCTAGAATATCTAATATTTGTGGATACTCCTCTGTCCCGTTTGAGAATAATTTAGACGGGGCTCATCCTACTTAAGGAGCTCAGACCCGATAGAGGTCTACCAATCCCTGCTGATCCTTCTCCCACTAATAATGCTCGTGCTTGATCACCTATAAAAGATATTACCACTGCTGAGTTCGCCATTCCATTCATTTTTTGAACTAATTAGTGACATCTCGGACTTAAGTTGGGTCCTATTGGTGTTAATATGTGTTTTTCTAAGGCCACTAGAGTTGGTTAGTTTTTGAGGGATTGAGGAAGATCCTCAAGGGTTCATAGATGAGATAGAGAAGATTCTCTATGTAATGCATGCTTCTAATTATAAGAGTATGGAATTCGTTGTATACTAGCTGAAGGATGTGGGTTATCAGTGGTATAAGGAGTAGGATCAGTCTATGGAAGATAATGCAGAGATGGCTTTATAGGAGGATTTCTTAGGTTCTTTTCTTGATCATTTCTTTCCTCACGAGTTTAGAGAGGCAAAGCCTGAGGAGTTTGTGAATTTGAAGCAAGACAGGATGTCTGTGAAGTAGTATGCCTTGAAGTTTCATCAGTTGTCCCGTTATTGTTGGGAAGCACAACTGCATCCATTCCTAGTCAAATGCCACCAGAATATACTTCATCCCATGTAGCTCACAAATGGACCCATAAAATTAATTCCCCACACGTCAAACAACTTTAACTCTAAAATAGATGTCATAGGGAGTTCATGTTTCTGCAAGATTTTACCTTCCTGCTGACATTGATCACAGGCTTGAGAAAAATCATGAGCACCCTTGTAGATAGTTGGAAAATAATACCCAAACTGCTTAATTTCATGGGCTATGTAAGTACCACCTTGATGACTCCCAACTGACAATGAAAGACAAGCCTCAAGAGTGCTCATCATCTCCACCTCAGGAATACATGTCCAAATAAATCCATCCGTACAATCCAAAAGAGACAAGGTTCATCCTAGAAAAACTTCGTTGCCTGATGCATGAACCGCTTACACTGCTGGAATGATAAATCTTTCGGAACAAGATCACTTGCCAAAAAGCTAGAAAAATTAGTAACTAGGTGATTAAAACTTGAGATACTGCAAATATTTGCTCATCTGGAAAAGCATCATATATATCAAACTCATCCCCTAATTCTGCATTACCTCCTCCTCGAGGTGAGACAAGTAGTCCATAACCTAGTTCTTAGTGTCTTTCTGGTCTTTTAACTGAAAGAAAATTTTTTGCAATAAGAGGACCCAATGTATCAACCTCAATTTTCCATCTTTTTTCGATATAAGATACCGCAATATTGCAAGATTAGTGTAAACTATGATTTTGGTCCCAATAAAATAGGACCAAATTTTATCAAGAGCAAAAACCACCGATAGTAACTCTTACTTACTGACTGTGTAATTTTTTTATAAGGGGTTTAATGCTTTGTTGGCATATTAGATGGGGTGAAGGATCTTCTCACATCGTTGGACTAGGGTAGCTCCTATGGCCACACCACTAGAATCATACATCACCTCAAAAGCTAAGGAGCAATGAGAACACACAATTATAGGGGCTGAGATCAACCGCTCTTTAAGGCACACAAATGCATTAAAACACGAATAATCAAACACAAACTTCAATGCCTGCTCTAATATCTTGCATAATGGATTAGCAATTTTAGAAAAGTCCTTGATGAATCTCCTATAAAACCCAGGATGATCCAAAAACTTCTGATACCTTTGACTGAAACCGTGGGAGATAATTTTTCAAAGACCTCTATCTTTTCCCTATCAACCTAAATACCCCTTATTGAAATCTTGTGTTTGAGAAAAATCCCTTCCTTCACCATAATATGTCACTTTTCCAAATTTAAAACTAGGTTGCACTCCTCACATCTCTAAACTGAATTGGCCAAATGGGCCAGACAATCATCAAAAGATTCCCCAAAGATGAAAAGTCATCCATGAAGACCTCTATAGTTTCCTTCACCATATCAAAAATGATTTGCATCATACAGAGCTGAAAAGTGGTCGGAGCATTGCACAGTCCGAATGGCATTCTCTTGAAAGCAAAACTACCATATGGGCAAGTAAAAGTAGTCTTATTTTTGTCTTTGTGGGACATAAAAATATAATTGTACCCAAAATAACTATCAAGAAATAGTACCAACCCCTTCCTGCAAGTCTGTCAAGCATCTGATTCATGAATGACATAGAAAAATTATCCTTTTGAGCCCAAGTGTTCAACTTTTGATAATCTATGATACGCTCTTCTGTAACCGATCACGTGGGCAATAACTTATTCTACTTGTTTGGGACGATATTGATCCCACCCTTCTTAGGTATATATTAAACCAGGCTCACCCACTTATTGTTCGCAATGGGATACACCATGTCCGTATTTAAGCATTTTATGATCTCTTTCTTCACCACCTGTTGCATAGGTGGATTCAAATGATACTGGTACTCATTACTAGGAACAAAATATGATTTAAGAAGAACTTTTATAGTACAAATCCTGGGTTAACTCCCCATAATATCTGCAATAGTCCATTCGATGGCCCTCTTAAATCTCTACAGAACTAAAATCAATGCCTCAACCTGTGAATCCAATAAATTAGGAGTAATAATGACAGCAAGTTATTATCGACCTCCAAAAATATATGTTGCAAGTGATATGGGAGGGCCTTCAATTCCTAGACTGGTGGCTACTTAATAGATGGTCTAGCTAGTGGAGTAGCTCTATTCTTTAAGTCAAGATCCAACTTTTTTGGAGCATAATAATAAGACTATCTACACATCATCATATTCATCGATGCCATCACTGTCAAAGTTCATAGTAACTGCTGCTAGAGCCTCAACCCTAAGTCTCTTATCAATAGGGACAGTTGATACATCAATATCAATAATGTCTATCATAGACACCACCCGTATATCATTTAGTTGTTGTATCGACTAACAAATATTAAAAGTCATACATTCGTTATTAAGTCTGAACTTCATCTTCCCCATCCCAACTTTAACTAATGCCCTACTCATAGCTAGGAAGAGCCTACCTAATATAATGGGGACTTTGAAGTCAGCTCACAGTCAAGGATCACAAAATCAGCTAGAAATATGAAGGACTCCACCTTCACCATACATCATATAATATACCAACCAATTTTTTCACAGTGTAGTCAGCCATCAATAACCTCATCAATGTTAGTTTAGGTGCCCCCAACCCCAACTGCTTGAACACCACTAACGACATCAGATTGATAGTCGATCCCAAATAACATGAAGCTCGAGAAAAGTTGAAGGACCCAATAGTATATGGAAATAGTAAATCCTTTAGGGTCTTCCTTCTTCTCTACTAAAGATAGAGAATCCATAGCACTACGATGGTGCATATGATCAGCAAGCTCAAAAGTTAGCGCCCTTTCCTTAGTAACTAAATCCTTTATGAAATTTGCATAGCATAGCATCTACTCTAATGCTTCCATAAGAGGAATACTAACAAATAGTTCCTTAAACATCAAAATAAAGTTCTGATACTTTCTTTCATTTTGCTTCTTTGTCAATCTCTAAAGAAAAGGTGGGGGAGGTTCTGGAATGGTCTTTAATACAAGCTCGACTTCCTTCCCCTTTCCATAATCCTTCTCAACTCATCTATCAACACTCATAGATCTTTGTGATGTCTTACCACTAGTCACTAACTTTTTAGGTTCTTCTTTAGGTGCATCATTAATATCATCAACATCATCTCAAACTTCATCAACTATAGGAATAGGGCATCAATGATGTCCTTACCACTATGAATGGTGATAGATAAATAGTGGCTGTCATTCTTTAAATTCTGCACAGGGCTAATCAGAAGAGTTCCCCGTTGATGCTGATTTAAGATTGCCTACATCTGACCAAATTGTTGCTAAATTTTCATGATTGCAATAGAATGCGAATCTACTTTCTGGTTCAAACTTAAAATATCTACCTCAATCTCATTAAGGTTGCTCTCTTGACTTTCTGAACCCTAAACTAGCTTAGTAAGCAATACCTTTATCCTTGATTCAGTGTCACTATTCCTTGATGAAACATATGCATAACTCTTCTCCTTATAATCATCCTTACGCCACCAGTCACCATCTATTTCTCTGCTCAAATTCCTATATGTGTTCCCAAAATAGTTCTGATCTTAGTTTCCTTGCCTCGAGTTCCAAGTATCTGAAGTAAACCTTTGGATCTTTAAGAAAAAATGTAATGCCCCAAATCTGATACCCAAAATGCTAAACGGTGTGCTCATAACCCCGAAGTACCACAAGCTAACCCATGACTAATATTTGTAACTGTATACTGCATAAAATAATTTATAATACGGAAACATGAACTGAAAGGCCATAAGGTTCAAAACTGAGACATGGTATCTAATAAAAATGTAACATCTGGGAGGGGTATGAAATACCCAAAACAAAACTAAAATAGATTATCAGAACATTCTGTAGTCTAAAATGCCTCTAAAACATGACTGTCTGAATAAGAAGTTGATGGGATATCTCCCCAACTTACTCCAACTAATAAACTAATTACTGAGATAATAAAATGATTATCATGTCCTCAAAAGATGAGGACTCACTGCTAACTCTGACAGTTGAGACTGGAATCTACTAATGCTTTGCAGGTTGTGTCTCTGAACCTATGGTGTAAGATACCATAGCGCAAATGCGTCAGTACTTTGAATGTACTGTCATGCATGTGAGGTAGGCTAAATGCATGGGGTTCATATTCATAAATAATAACAATAGCAGATTGACTATCATGAGCGTGAGAATACATGCATGAGACATAATAACTGACACTGATACCATGATAACATAATCACTGAATTTGTATACTAATAACATGACATACTGATAACTGATAACATGAGTAACTGTATCTGACATTCCTGAATCTAATAGAACTAGCTGAGTCCTGTACTATATTTGATTTGACTGTATCTGATTTGACTGTATCTGACAGTCCTAAAATTTGAAGAACTATCTAAGTTCTATTACTAAGACTAATTGACTGTGTCTGACAATACTTATTCTATAATATGAAACTGTAGGAAGTAGTTATCTAACCTACATACCCATAATATGCCATTATGGCTGAGTTGGGTTCCAATCTGTAACCCCAATTGGAAGGGTGTCAATACTGTGCCATTGGTAAGGACAAGTTGTGGGTAACCCTCATCTGACTTATTATCCCTAAAAGAGAATGGTGGGGCCCTTATCTGCCAGCGCTTATCCACTTCATCAACCCTCATCGAATAGTGTTGATGTCTCAACCTATGCTGGCTGCATAGTTCTAGAACACAAGGATGACTTTTAAGAATCACACCCTCATCTGATAGTGTGTGTTCCTATCCTTGGTTTCACAAAGTGCTAATTCCTACTCCCATCTGAATAGACTCTAATCATGATTTACTAAATTGAGCATGGGCTGAGTTACTGAATTCTGTTGACTGACAAATACTACTGATATCTGACAACTGACTGAGTTTATGAGATCATGGAGATTTCCTGAGTCATAAGACTGTCTGAAGTTTACTCATAGCTTGACTGAGAATATCATAAAAACATGACATGGCCCTAGGCACACTGCTAATGTTTTGGGTACGAGTACCCCTAGGACTCGATGGAAGAAAACTGACCAAGCATAACTTACTTGAACATATAACTAGCATCATAATCCATAATACATTTATAGAAGCATTTCATCAAAACATATGATAGGCATAACTTGTACATACATGGGGATTTCATGGTAACATGCTAGTTAGGCACTTTTCCTACATCTAGTCGTTTAATCAAACATATTGTAGGCATGGTACATGCAAACATCATTGCAAAATAATTAAACATCATGGTTCAATTCTAATTTCATCATTCAAGGGTTTAGTCATAGTTTTGCATGAATATATATCTTTAATAATTTGACTCACATAGAATTTATCACCCAACATGGAGTAGAATTTAATTTCTGATTATCCACATGAACAAGAGCAGCCCAATCATGAAATTCATAAGAAAATTCATAAACTTAAATTTAGAAAAGGGATTCTTGGGCTTCATGGATGAAAGAAGTCCATTAATGAACACTATTCAAACCTTGGTTCTTAAATACACAAAGATTGATGGAGGAAATTCTTGATTCTGAATCTTCTATGAAAACCCCTAGGTTATTCTTGAGAGGTTTTTCAGAGAAGAGAGTGTATTTTGGATGAAAAGTGGTTGAATTACGTGTTAAAGGGCTTAAATAGGGGTGGAAAATTAACCCTTTTAACCCTGGACGCATCTTGTAATTTTAGTAAACATTTCCCAAATCGGACCCCTGGCGCGATGCGGCGCTATCGCACCGTGTCACTGGAATATGACTATTAGGAAACTAAGGAATGGCGCGACGTGGAGCCATCAATTGCCCTTTCTTTTACGACCTGGAACTTTGGTGCGACGCGGAGGAAATCACGCTGAGATACTTGAAAAGGACCGTTACCATTTTGGCCTATGGCGCAGTGCACTACTGACCAATATGGCACTACTTTACGATGGGAACTTGAAATAGTCATAACTTCTTACCCGGTTATCGGATATAGGAAAATTTCATATCGATGGAAAGCTTATTAAATTTCCCACATGACAAAAAGTGAAAATATTAAAAATACCACCTATCCAAAAGCTGATTCATATTTCAAAGAAAGAACCTAACATTTTTTTGAGACGATTTCAAGCTAGAAAAAGGTATGGGGTATTACAATATATCTCCCCCTTGAGAACATTCATCCTCAAATAAAACTGAGAGTGAGGGGAAGAACATAAACTAACATACATACTGAACATGAATAACTGAACCATGATCTCATGACTAACATAACTGATAACTGAATACATCATACTGGACACGCATACCTGATGCATGCATAACTGATTCATGAATGCATGATTGAGTGTTCTGAGGAACTAAGTTTCTAACAACAACAATGCATGTCTGATGCATAATTATATAACTAAACTGATACATGAATGCATGACTAAATATACAATGGTAGTTGATACCAATTTTGTGATGAACAATGAACATGAAACTGAGTAAGCTTAAGGAGGCATGTTACCTTGAGCCTGATCTGAGTTGGCGGAGAAGAGGTGAGGATACTTGGTGCATATGTCTGCTTCTTCTGAAGTAGCTCCCTCGACAAACTAATTTTTCCAAAGAACTTTAACAAGAGGGACTTTTTTATTCCTTGGTCTACGAGTCTGATAGTCTAGGATTTCGACTGAAATCTCCTCATAAAAGAGACTGTTCTGAAAATCAATGCTCAGAATACGGACTACAACTTCTGGGTCACCTTCACACTTCTTGAGCAAAGAGACTTGGAAGACTGGATAAACTGAGGCTAGATCTGAAGGCAATTCAAGCTCATATGCTACCTTGCCGAATTGACTGAGAATCTTGAAGGGACCAACAAATTAGGGACTAAGTTTCCCTTTCGTACTGAACCGCTTTACTCCCTTTGAGGGAAAGATCTTTAGATAGACATAGTTACCAATCTCGAACTTGAGATCCTTTTTACGAACATCTGCATAAGACTTCTGTCAGCTCTGAGCAGCCCAAAGTTTTTCTCTAATCAACTGGACTTTTTCTAAGGCATCGAATACTAAGTCAGGCCCTATGATTGAGGCCTTACTAACTTCAAACCAACTAATCAGATATCTACATCTTCTACCATAGAGAGCTTTGAATGAAACTATCTAAATACTGGAATGCTTGTTGTTATTGTATGCAAACTCAATCAAAAACAAGTGGTCATCCCAACTACCCTTGAAATCAATTGAACACGCTCGTAGCATATCTTCTAAAGTCTGAATGGACCTTTCTTCTTGACCATCTGTCTGAGGATGAAAGGCTATACTGAGATAAACTTAGGTACCAAGACCCTTTTGGAATGCTTTCCAAAAGTGAGAGGTGAATTGGGTACCTCTATTTGAGATAATAGATAACGAAACTCCATGTAATCTGACCAACTCCCTAATGTAGAGTTTGGCGTAATCCTCGGCTGAATAAGAGATATAAACTAGAATGAAATAGTCTTATTTGGTCGTCCTGTCTACAATGACCCAAACTAAATCATACTGATGACGAGTTTACGGCAAACCCATCACAAAGTCCATTTTCACTTCTTCCCACTTCCAAGTAGGAGTAATGAACTCCTGCATAGGACCACTATGCTTTGGATGCTCTATCTTAACCTGCTGACATAGAGCACTTAGCCACAAACTCTACAATATCTCTCTTCATTCCGCTCCACCAATAGACTTCCCACAAGTCGTGGTACATCATTATGGCCCCTGTATGAATAGAGTAGCACTCACCATGTGCTTCTGCAAGAATTTTTTGCCTTAAGTCATCTACACCTGGAACACAAGGATGACCCTGACAACACAAAACACCATCTCCTCCTTGGGAGAAAACCTCTACTTTTTTATCCTGAACTGACTCTATCAACTTGACAAGTCTGGGATCTCTATCTTGCTTTTCTTTTAGCTCATAAACTAAAGATGATTCTAAACTACTCTGAACCCATATATCACCCTCATCTATATCGACTAAGCGAACTCCTAGTCTGGCAAGCTGTTGTACTTCCTAAGCTAACTTCTTCTTACTATCATCCACATGAGCAACACTACCCATAGACAGTCTACTGAGAGCGTCGGCCATTACATAGGCCTTGCGCGGATGATAGAGGACACTCATGTCATAATCTTTCAAGATCTTTAACCACCTTCTCTGACAAAGAATAAGATCTTTCTGAGAAAAGACATACTAAAGACTTTTATGATCTGTGAATAAATCTACATGAACTCCGTAGAGATAATGCCTCCAAATCTTCAAGGAAAAGACTATGGCTGCTAACTCCAGATCATGAGTAGGATAATTCTTCTCATGTAGCTTAAGTTGTCTGGAGGCATAGGCTATGACCTTACCATGTTGTATGAGGACACAACCTAAATTCATTCTAGATACATCACAATACACTACGAAACTATTAGGACCATATGGAAGAGCTAAAACTAGAGCTGAGGTGAGTCGAGTCTTCAACTCCTAAAAACTCTTCTCACAAGGATCTGACCACTGAAACTTGATTTTTTTCTGAGTCAATCTGGACACAGGGGATTCAATAGAAGAAAATACCTCAACAAACCATCTGTAATAGCCAGCTAAAACCAAGAAATTCCTGATATCTGATGAAGAGATAGGTCTGGGCTAGTTTAGTACAACTTTGGTCTTTTGAGGATCTACTCAAATGCCATCACCCAAAATGATATGACTAAAGTACTGTTCTGAGATGGTCTGCATGATCTCTTGCATTGTGGGAATAGACTAGAATATCATCTATGAAGACTATAATGAACATGTCCAAGTACCATTTGAACACGCAATTCATCAAATCTATAAAAGTTGCTGAGGTATTGGTAAGACCAAATGACATAACTAGGAATTTTTAGTGACCATACCAGGTACAGAAAGTTATTTTCAGAATGTCACATTCTCTGACTCTGGGTTGATGATAGTCGGATTTGAGGTCTATCTTAGAGAAATAACTGGCGCCTTGAAGTTGGTCAAACAAGTCATTGATTCTAGGAAGAGGATACTTGTTCTTGATCATGACCTTATTAAGTTGACGGTATTTTATGCATATTCTGAGAGAACCATCTTTATTGCGCATGGATAAAATTGGCATCCCCTACGGGGATATGTAGGGCCTGATGAATCCCTTATCTAGGAGATCCTTCAACTGTTCTTTCAAGTCTCTGAGTTCTACTAGTACCATTCTGTATGGCAGAATAGAGATAGGCTGAATATTTGGAAGAAGATCAATGCCGAAGTCTATTTCCCTTTCGGGAGGAATTCCTGGAAGATCTTCGGGAAAGACATCTGAATATTCATTCACAACTAGAGTGGATTCAAGACTGGGAGTTTCGGAACTAGAATCCTTAACATGAACAAGTTGATAGACACATCCCTTACATATCATTTTCCTTGCCCGAAGGTAGGAAATATGCTGACCCCTAAAAGCGAATACACTACTTTTCCACTCAAGGACGGGTTCATTTGGGAACTCAAACTGGACTATCTTATTTCTATAGTTGACTGTGGCATAGTAGGAATAAAGCCAATCCATGCCGAGAATGATATCAAAATCAGTCATCTCTAATTTGACTAGGTCTGTTAAAGTAACTTTTGAAATATCATAACCGGGCAGTTCCTGTATATCCACCAGGCTATGATGATTTTATCCACTGGGGTAGAGACTAAAAAGGGGTCTGCTAGAATTTCAGGACTGACTCCGAAATCAACTGCTATAGAGTGAGTAACAAAAGACAAGGAAGCACCTGGATCTAGCAAAGTGTAAACATCTAAATAAAAGATATGTAACATACCAATAACTAGATCAGGAGAATTTTCCTGATCTTGCCGAGACTAGAGAGCATATAGTCTATTTGGGCATTGCCCACTAGTAGCACTGGAGGTGGCACTCTACTGATTTGGGCGACTGGACTAAGCTGAAGAGTAGAGATGACTCTGATAACCTGACTGAGGGCAGTCTCTAACTATGTGGCCTGGCTTGCAACAATTGAAACAGACATCGCTGCAAGCTATGTACACACCCTTGTGGTTCTCACCACAAGTTTGACAAAAGGGATTAGTTCAGGCACTGCTAACACTGCCCTGAGACTTAGAGCCTAGAGCTCTATCTTTGTTACCCTCTCTCAACTTAGTAACTGGAGCATTGGTTGATGAAAGAGATGGAACTGATGACATTGGATGAATCTGAGAGCGATTGCCTCCTTCTGACTTGGGCTAACTAAAACTAAAGCTACCTGTCCTAGCTCTTTTATTCTGTTTTTCCCACTTTTTAATCTTCTGCTCCTCTATCTGTGAGCATAAATCATGAGCCTGGCTAAAGTTATGCCACTATTTAACATGGCAGATCTGCACTTATTAACCACGCTATCATTTACCCCTAAAATGAACTTACTCATCTTGGCCTGCTATCTGCAACCACATAAGGGGCATATCTGGCTAATTGAGTAAATTTAAGAGAATACTCATTCACCATCATATTGTCCTACCTGAGGTTGATGAATTCTAACACCTTAGATTCTCTAAGCTCTAGGGGAAAGAATCTATCAAGGAAAGCAGAAGAAAACTCCTCCCACTCAACAGGCCCTACATTATCTGGCCTTTCTGATTTCTAGTGTTTAAACCAAGTGTGAGCAACATCCCGTAACTGATATGCAGCTAGCTCAACACTCACTCTAGAAGTAACCCCCATTATGTCTGAAATCTTTTGCACCTGATCTAGGAATTCCTAAGGGTCTTTATCTGACTTAGACCCGAGAAAGGATGGAGGATTCATTCAGGTGAAGTCCCAAATTCTGGCTGTAGCATAATTGGCCACTGAATTGGCCAAAATGATAACTGTTCCTTCATTCTGAGCAGCAACTAAGTTAGCAATAGTAGTGAATGAAGCTAGAACTCTTCATGAGAAACATGTTCGCCTAAAGGTTCTTCAGGCTAAGGGGCTAGCTGATTCCCATTTCTTCTTTTAGGAGGTATATTCTGTAGAAAAAAGGGAGAAATGGATTAGACTGAGAGATTGACTTGAGATTGTGCTCACTGGCATGACATGAATACTGAAAGAAGGGAAACTGTTCCTAAAACATTTTATATCCTTCTGTACATAAATGTGGCGTGCAACACACTCATGTACAAAACTCTACTAGATGCGGTTTTTAGACTTTCTAAGACTTTTTTGAACCATAGTCTCTGATACCAAGTTTGTAACGCCCCAAATCTGATACCCGTAATGCTACACAGTGCTCAAGACCCCGAAGGACCACAAGCTAACCCATGATTCATATTTGTACCTGTATACTGCATAAAATAATTTATAATGCAGAAACATAAACTGAAAGGCCATAAGGTTCAAAACTGGGACATAGTATCTGATAAAAATGTCACATCTAGAAGGGATATGAAATACCCAAACAAAAACTGAAATAGATTATCTGAATATACTATTGTTTGGAAAGCCTCTAAAACGTGACTGTCTGAATAAGGAGTTGACTGGACATGTCCCCAACTAACTCCAACTCATAAACTAATTACTGAGATAAATAGGGTTGGGAAATTTACTCTTTTAACCCTGGACACGTCATGTAATTTTAGTAAAAATTTCCCAAATTGGACCCCTAGCGCAATGCTGCGCTATCACGCCGTGTCACTGGAATTTGACTATTGGGAAACTAAGGGATGGCGCGACGCGGAGCCATCGCATTGCCTCTTCTCTTGTGACCTATAAATTTCGTGCGACGTGGAGAAAATTGTACTGTGACACTGAAAAAGGACAATTTCCATTTTGGCTTGTGGCGCGGCGCGCCACTGACCAATATGGCGCTGTTTTACGACGGGAACTTAAAATAGTCAGAACTTCTTACTCGATTATCGGATTTAGGCAAATTTTATATCGATGGAAAACTTATTAAATTTCCCACATGACATAAAGTAAAAAATCTTTAAAATACCTTGTGTACAAAAGTGTATTCAACTTTCAAATAAACCTCCTAAAATTTTTTTGAAATAATTTCAAGCTTGAAAAGGTGTGGGGTATTACAAAAAGAACTTGCCAAATTTTTATCTAGATACGTTGCTTCTTCTTCTACGTCAGAATCCTACAACTTAGGTGATTTACCTTTTGCGCCCACAGCATTTACCTTTTTGAAAGTCATAGTTGTGAATTGCCTAGTCAATAGCTCAATCTCCTTCCTTAGTTGTTCAGCCTTTTAGGCCACATTTTTATCTATGATTCTTTGTTAGCCGAAAGCCCCAATTGCATAAATTCTAGGACCTCTATCTGCCTCTCACATATAGAGTCCTTAGTTGGTGAGAGAAATCTAATCTAACATTATTAATGCTTCCTTTCAACACAAGATCATAAAAGTTCCACCCGTAATAGTATCTATAATAGCTCTGGAACTGGTATTAGGGCAAGATAAAAACTTTCCAACAAATTTATCCCCATAATTCTGTAATTAGAGACCATCATAAACTTCTTCTTAAAGCTAAATCGTGCCTCATGCAGTGGTTCAGAATGCAATTGCCTAAAATTATAGATTTTGTCCTTCAGTTGCATCATTCTAGTAGAAGGGAAGAATCTACCTAAGAACTATTTTTGCTACTCATTCCAAGTAGTAATGGACCCATGAGGTAGTTCCCCTAGCCATAATGCCGCTTCACCAGTTAAAGATAATGGGAACAACTTGAGTCTTAAAGCTTCCTGACTCACCCTAGGTATATTAAATAAAGTGCAAATACTAACAAAATTTATTATGTGTATGTTTGCGTTATCAGTCAAAAAACTTACAAACATGCCCTTCATATGTTACAGCTAAATCATAGCACTTGTGATATCAAAATTTGTTCCCCGGGCAACTTAGGAGGAAATATAGCTCATGTTTCAACAGGCTCAGTATACCCTATGTCTTTCTCTGGGTCCTCATATGTTGGAATATACTAATAAACTAGAAGTACTTGAGTTCTATTTCTTCTAGCTCTATCGAGTTCTACTCGATAATCTACTTCTTATCTTTGTCTCTCCTCTAGAGATGCCTAATGGGTAACCTCATTATCCCATCTCAAATATACTTCTACTAGAAACCATGCAATGGTTTTTGCGGATGCCTCCTGAAAACCACATGGAGATGTGAGAGATGTGTCATGTGGATCATCTCGAAGCTCCTCAGGATGATCTTCACGATCGTGTTATGACATCCTACAATTCTGACACAGGTTTCTTTCAATCTTTGGATGAAGTGAGATCAAGGGATTTCCTTAACTCCTTGTACTAGGCATACACCAGTGTATGCCTCAAGAAGAATAGAAAAGTAAAACCATAACAAACTCTATTAATCAATCTATAAATGTATTCCCTAGCAAAAGTGCCAAAATTTGACGTCGCCCAAAACTACACTTTCAAGAAGTATAAAATGTAAAACATAGTAACCCAATAGAGGTTAAGGTCGAACTCACAGGGAATAGGCCAAATGTCTCTCACAAATCTGTTGAAGTAGCCAAAAAATATAGGAAAGTAAATGGGGGTTTCTGCTGAGAACGGTATTAAAAGTAACAAATCTGTCTTGCTTTGGTTGAAATCAATATGATATGAATACTAGGATTGTGTTCCCCCTGGCTTCTTTACTCCATAGATTTATCATGCGTCATCGAACTATCCCAATACCTTGCATACAGAATCTGATAAGTCATGTATCACTAACCATCTTATGAAGACCTTTAGTGAATTTTACCCTTTACCTTTGAGTCTCAGAGTGTTGCCTTACTAAGGTTTTATCCTAGATCCCTTATTAACTATTACCATTTGAGTGTCAAGTTAATTAGATGAGGGTTGGAGCCTCAAATTACTATCATGATCTTCTTTTCATAATCTCTACCTCTATTGTGAAGTAAGTAGTTAATACAGGGAAGATCTCAACATTGGCCACTACTAAGAAAATAATTGAATCGAAGATGATCACAATACATGCAAGAATATTGGTCAAGAACAATGTTGAACTTTCTCTACTTAGTGTTCGACCAGGATTCTCACAACCCTAGTTAGGTAGTTTAGCCACTCATATATGTGAGAACATCCATGGAATTCGATAAATAAAGAATAGAAACATTCTCACAATAATTTAAGAACAAAACCAATAATCTCAAATTAATAATCAACCATAAAACCAAGAACAATGAATCCCAAGATCAAAAGTCAAATCTTGAAATCAATATATGTTTCTGAATATATAAAGTGCATAAGCTAATAAAAGAACATCAAAAGGGTATTTATAGATTACATCAAACCCCTAAACATTCTAACCAAAATGAACATGGAAAGTTGGGCCAGTGGCCACTTACAGACCCATGTACGAGCTGTAAGAGGTACTTACACCCCATAAGTGGGTGTCGTAAGTGATAGGAAAACTTTAGAGTTTCAGCATGCTCTAGTACATGTACCCATGATGGTACTTACAGGGCGTAAGTAGGACTTACGTCTCATAAGTAACTTCCTCGTCACTATCAAAAAAACCTTTAAAACACCAGAGCCTCTATCTTCAAAACTTTGACACCCATGATGGTACTTACGGTTGTGTAAGTGGTACATAAGCCCCATAAGTAATCCTCCATCAATAGCAAACAAAAAATCAACCTCCAGGGTCTTTGAACTTTCCATCTCTAAGACCTACAAAGCCACTTATGATGGTTGTAGGTAGCCCCTACACCATGTAACTAGTCTCATAGGTGGGGTTTTCTGCAACCTTTACCTCTTTTTATTCATTTAAGCTCCAAAACCTAGTTTCCTGCAACATAGACACACAAACACATCATATCTAACAAAATGGACCTAAATACTTGCATATTTTTTGATTTTAAGCATTAAAATGCCATGAAACTATGGCACATCAGGCACACTTGGATAGATAAAATATTAACAATATAACTCATCTAAAACTGATCTCACCCATTCTCTGACTCAAGATGCACAAACTTAGCCACTAATCCTTAACACACCATCAAAATCAAGAGAGGCTTCCTTAGCCTCACACTAAACACCATATCTCTAATCACCCTCAAACTATCATAATCACATTGGTGAGCTCGAATCTGCTCCATCAGGGAAGATTTAGCATCAACAAAGGATAAAACATGCCTAGGTTTCAAAATATTAAGCCTAACCATCTGGTTGTCAAAGGATGGAACCTCAGAGGCAAAAGGCCACTCTTGGGTCAAGAGATGAGCTAAACTTCTCATATTGGTTGATTTTTCACTCAAGGAATCCGCAACCACATTAGCCATGCACAAATGATGCAAAATAGTGATGTCATAATCCTTATGTAACTTAAGCCAACATCACTGCCTCATATTAAGATCTCGTTATCTAAAGAAGTACTCAAGCTATATGATGATATGAGAAAATTTTGCAAGAAACTTCATACAATTAATGATGCCACAAATTTAGAACAAATACTATGGTTGCCAACTCCAAATCATGGATAGGGTAATTTCTCTCATGAGGCTTCAACTAACGAGAGGCATAAGCAATCACCTTACCCACTTACATCAGCACGACACCCAAACCAATATTAGAAGCATCATAAAAAACAGTAAAACCCACTCTTTGGGAAATGTCAAGATAGGAGCCGAAGTCAATAACTCTTTGAGCATTTTTTAATCTCTTCTCACACACATCCAATCACTAGAACACCTTATTTTTTTAGACAACTTGTTCAAAGGAGTCACAATAGATGAAAACCCTCTACAAAACACCAATAATAACCTACCAAACCAATAAAACTTTGAAACTCGATGGGAGAAGTAGGTCTATACCAGTCATGAATCATTAATACCTTAACTAGATCAACCTTAATACCATCCTTAGTCACCACATGACACAAGAAAGAGATAGGATCCAACCAAAATATGTACTTAGAAAACTTAGAATACACCTTCTTAACATGCAACCTCTAAAGTACAATCCTCAATTACTTCACATAGTCGATCTCACACTTGGAATAAACCAAGATGACATCTATAAATACAATCACAAAGAAGTTAAGATATGGTCAAAACACCCGATTCCATGAATGTTGTTGGGGCATTGGTCATTCCAAAAAACATGACCAAGAATTTATAATGATCGTATTTAGTCCAGAAAGCTATCTTCAAATAATCTGAAGCTCTAATCTTCAACATATAGTACTCAAATCTCAAATCAATCTTGGAAAACATCAAACCACCCAATAGCTAGTCAAACAGATCATTAATGTGAGGATAAGGATACTTATTCTTAATTGTCACCTTGTTTAAGTCTCCATAATCAATAAATATATGCACTGACCCATCTTTATTCTACAAAAATAAGATAGGTGCATACCAAGGAGATACACTAGGTCTAATAAACCTTTTGCTCAGCATATCTTCCAACTACTCCTTCAACTCGGTCGAGGCCATCCTTTATGGATAAATAGAAATGGGCTTAATACCCAGCTCTATATCAATATCAAAATAAATATTACAATAAAGAGGCATACTAGGAAAATCCATATGAACACATCCATGAACTCATGAACAACTCAAATAGAATATACAGGAGGGGTGAGGAAATTCTAGTATCATATATATGAGCTAGATAAGATAAACACTCTCTCTCTATTATGCGACGCACATGCAAAAAGGATATAACACCCTTCATACTCAAATTAAGTGTACCTTTCCAAGCTAACCTCATCACACCCGACATATCTAAGTTCATGGTCTTAACATAATAGTCCAACATAGCATGATCAGGAGCTAACTAATCCATACCTAAGATAATATCAAAACAACCATATCTAGGACAATAAGTTCTATATAAGTCTCGCAGACCACAAAGATAATAATACAAGACTAGTACACTCGATCCACCACTAAAAAATCTCCAATGAGGGTAGAAACATAAAAACACATAGCAAGAGACTCACACACTACATCAAAACTAAAAGCAAAACTTGTAGATACAGAGGAGAAAGTTGACCCAGGGTCAAATAACATGAAAGTAGATCTATAGAAAATTGAGACAATACCTATAATAACAACATCAGATGCCTTTAGCTCTAGCCTAGTAGGCATGGCATAACACAGACCATGTTGGCTCTCACATTGAGAAATACCATGACCACCACCATAACCACCTCTACCTCTATCTCAAGCACTACTCAAACCACTCTATGAACCCCTATGACTGCAGATGCAAGAGTAAGGTAAATCAGATATCGAGAGCTTTATCAGGCCAAACCAAATGCACGCCGAGGGAAATCCCTTACATAATGACAAATCTCATGACATACCAAGAGTTCTTTGCTACTAGCATCACTCTAAATAGGCTCAAAAAAACTAGAAAAACTACCCTAACCAGATGTCTAACTACCCAAAGTCGCTAAAACTAAAGGTCTACCACCTAATCCCTTCAAAGCAGCCTAAAATGACCTACCATGATAACCATGGGAATCTCTTCTACAGAAATATCTACCCCGAGAGTAATGTCCATTAAGCTAATCATGATGATGCACTTTCTTAGTACATTCCTGAGTTGCCTGGATAATAGACTCGATCATCTTGGCATGCTTAATAATAATCTAAAAAAAGACCTTGAGGCTACCATCTGATTATTACCAATGAATAAGTACCATATAATTCTTTGACAAACTTTTGAATTTGCTCAGATTCGGTGGAGATGCTAGCGGCTGAATAGCTTGATTAAGTGTAAAAATGAGCCTCATACTCAGTAATAGTCATGGAGCCTTGATCCACGTGATTAAACTCATTACGCATCTGATATCTAAAATTATATGGACAAACTTACCTTGGAAAGTCTCAGAAAACTAAGTCCAAGTCAAGCAGGCAAACCCAAATGTCTACAACAGGCAAATATCCTCCAATAATCCCTAGCCATATTCATGAACTGATAGGAAGCATAAGTAACTCTATGAGACTCAAAAGATCCAAGATTATCTAACTTCTCCTACCAATCAACCAAAAACCCATAGGCATCTTTGCCAATAGAACCATGGAACTTGGGCAAACCTAAGGGAGAAACCTTACAAAACTCTTCTGACTATCAGAAGATATAACTATACCCAATGCAACTGAAGAAATAGTAAGTCTAGCACGCTGAGTATCCATATATAGAGGTACCATAAATGAAGGTTGTACCCATTGAACTAGGAATACCATGATCAGATACTAGCATAAAATATGGAACACCACTCAAAGTTTGAGGAATATCATAAGCAGATACTGATACAAAGGGCAGAACCATACTCAGGGCCAAAGAAATACCATAGGCAGATATCAGCATAGACGCCTGAAACAAACTCAGAACCAGAGAAACACCAGGTGAACTTAAAGAAACACCATCCAAATGAGTCAATAATTGATTCAACAAATCCTTTAAAACTAGGGAAGCAACTGAACCTTGTGGTACCTGAGCTAGCCCTGCATCTTCTGCATGCTTACCTCTGGCTTAGGGGAGGTAACTCTAGTACTACCTCTAGCAAGGGAAGTTCCTTTTACTTATACTCTACCTCGGGGACATCATGACCTTTACCTTGCCCTCTAATTTAGGTTTCATCCTTGGGTGTTGGCTCAACATTCCTAGCCTTACGAGATCTAGTCCTCACCATCTGTATAGAAAAGAATGGAATAAAAACTTAGAACATTAGGCAAAAAACTACCTGCACAACTAGGAATTAAAATATAGACTTTTTACTAAAGATATTTGATAGCTTCTTAAAGATAGATGCAGACGTCTATGTACCAATTCACGAGATTCTACAAGAAATATTTCTTTTCTAATATGCAAGATTCTACTAGACATATGTAATGCCCCCAATCTAGTACCCAGAATATTGTATGGTGCTCATAACCCCGAAGGACCACAAGCTAATCCATGATTGATATTTATACCTGTATACTATATGATATACTATAGAAATATGGAAACATGAACTGAAAGGTCATAAGGTTCAAATCTGTAACATAAATGATAAATCATAACATATGGATGGGGTATAAAATACCCAAAATACTGAAATAACTATTTGAACACGCTAGTCTGAAGAGCCTCTACCTGACTGAACTATCTGAATAAGGAGTTGATGGGACAGGTCCCTAAATCACTCAAACTAATAAATTCATTAATGAGATAATAAATAAATAATCATGTCCTCGAAGGATGAGGACTCACTATTAACTGACTGCTGATATTGGGAATCTACTGATGTTCTAGAGCTCATGCTTTGGAACTAGTGGACAAAAACACCATAGTGCAAATGTGTTTGTACTTTAAATATATTAGTATGCATGTGAGGTAGGATAAATACATGGGGTTCATATGCATGAACGATACCAGCTAACTGACTAATATAAACGTGAGAATACATGCATGAATACATAGTAATTATATCTGAGATCAGGATAACAAAATTTTATTGATAACTAAAAGAACTGATAACTGAGTTTTGATAACTGATATAACTGATAACATAAGTGACTATATCTAACAGTCCTGAATCTGATGGAACTAGTTGAGTTCTATACTGTTCTGAGTTGACTGTATCTGACAGTACTGAATTTTGTAACTGAAACTGTGGGAAGTAGTTATCTAACCAGCATGCCCCTAATACGCCATTATGGCTGAGTTGGGGTCCAATCTATAACCACAATTGGAAAGATGTCAATACCGTGCCACTGGTAAGGATAATCTGTGAGTAACCCTTATATAATAGGTAACTCTAGTGAGGACGGTGGGAATCCTCATATAATTTGTTAAGCCACCTAATCTACCCTCATATAGTAGGCTATGATGTCTCAACCTGTGCTAGCTATGTAGTTTAGAAACACAAGGATTGCTTCTAAGAATCACACCCTCATATAACAGGTGAGATCCCATCCTTAGATCCACTCGGTGCTAATTCCTACTCCCATCTAAATAGATATTGAACATGGATTACAAAACAGGACTAGACTGAATTCATGGAGTTCTGTTAGCTAACGGAATACTATTGAGATTACTGAATTACTGAGCTTTCCTGAGTCACATGACTAATTGGGTTCTATGGACCATGGATTAATTGAGGATATCATGAAAACATGACATTAAAATAGGCACATAGCTATATTTTTTGATACAAGTACCCCAAGTAATCGATGGAAGGAAACTGACAAGGCATGACATTCTTGAATATATGACTAACATCAATAATCCATAATACAATAATTAAAGATATTTCCTGGGCATTTGGTTATCATAGCTTGGTACGTGAATAAGATAGCATGTTCACAAAGAATAATTTCATAAGGCTAACTCATGAGCAATCCAACAAAAAAATTTCAATACATAAGAATAATATAGAAGTCATTTTGATCACAATTTAGCTATAGCGCATAATTTCTATCTTCTTGGGCATTTTATCAAACACCTTGCATACACCCATAGGGCATAGTCTTAATCATCAAATTGACACATTATAAATAACTTAATTTATGGATTTCACTTACTTGCTAATATAGTTTCATGAAAAACACATAAATATTTCAATTTGGGAATCATATAACAAGATAAGCATGAATACAATCAACCCACAACATAAATAACCTGATTTACAATTTGAAATAGGGTTTTTGAGCTTTATGGATGAAAGGAATCCATAAATCAACACTACGCATACCTTAGTTCTTGGTTTAACAAAGATTAACGGAGAGAATTTCTTGAAATTGAATCCTCAATTGAAACCCTAGCTTGTTCTTGAGAGAAAATTAAGAGAAACTAGTTTATTTTGGGTTCCAAATAGCTGAATCTCATGTTAAAGGGCTTAAATAGGGGTGGAAAATTGACCCTTTTAACCCCGGATACATTTTTTAAATTGGTGAAAATTTCCCGAACTGAACCCCTGGCGCGACGCGGCGCTATCGCGATGTGTCACTAGAATTAGACAATTGGAAAATAGGGGAATGGCGCGACGCGGAGCCATCGCGTTGCCACTTCATTTGCGACCAGGAAGTTTGGCATGATGCACCACTATCACAAACCCCTAATAGAATTTGACAAATGCCATTTTCTCTTGTGGCGTGATGCGCCACTGACTAATATGGCACTGTTTTACGATAGGAACTTAAAATAGTCATAACTTCTTACCTGGTTTTCAGATTTAGGTAAATCTTCTATCGATGGAAAGCTTACTGAATTTCCCACATAACAAAATGTGAAAATCTTAAAAATTCCCTATGGAATAAACATCATTCAATTTAGAAGATAATACAAGACATTCTTAGGACAAAATTAGTTAGAAAACTTCAGAGTATTAAAATATCTCCCCCTTGGGAACATTCGTACTTGAATAAGACTGGCTGAAATGGGAGAAATGATAAGCTGAAGTACACACTTAACATGAAAAACTGAACCATGACTAATATATCTAAGATTTATACTAAGCATGCATATCTGATGCATGATTTCATGACTTAACTGACTCATGAACACATGACTTAGATTTATGATAACTGAGTTTCTCTCTACGAGAATATATGTCTGATGCATGAACACATGACTAATATGATGCATAAACATATGACTGAATATGCAATGGTACTTAGTACGCAGTTTAAAATGGAATTCTAAACATGAGGCTAATACTAAGTAGTAACTGAAATCTATACATGAAAACTAAAAAGCTTAAAGAGAACTATTAGCTTGAGCTTGATCTGAGTTAACGGGGAAAAGGTGAGGATACTTGGTTAGCATATCTACTTTTCTTTCCCAAGTAGCTCTCTCAATGGACTAATTCTGCCAAAGAACTTTGATAAGAGAGACTTTTTTGTTCCTCAGTCTACGAGTTTGCTAGTTGGGAATTTCGATTGGAATCTCCTCATAAGAGAGGTTGTTTTGAACATCTATGATCCGAATAGGGACTACAACTACTGGGTCACCTATGGACTTCTTGTGTAAAGAGACATGGAAGACTGGATGAACTTCGGCTAGATCTTAAGGTAATTTGAGCTCATAAGCTACCTTATCGAAGCGACTGAGAATTTTGAAGGAACCGATATATCAGGGACTAAGCTTTCTCTTCTTGTCAAATCTCATCACTCCTTTCATGGGAGAGATCTTTAGATAGACATAGTAACTAATCTTGAACTCGAGATCCTTTATACGCATATCTGTATAAGACTTCTGTCGGATTTGAGTAGCCTGGAGTCTTTCTCTGATCAATTGGACTTTTTCTAAAGCATTGAATACTGAGTCAGGCCCTATAACTGAGGCCTCACAAACTTTAAACAAAAATACAGGAGATCTGCATCTCCTACCATATAGAGTTTTGAATGGAGCCATCCAAATACTAGAATGATAGCTACTGTTGTATGCAAACTCAATCAAAGGCAAGTGGTCATCCCAACTTTCTTTGAAATCTATTGCACATGCTCACAACATATCTTCTAGAGTCTAAATGGTCCTTTCTACTTGACCATCTATCTGAGGATGGAAGGTTGTACTGAGATAAACTTAGGTACCAAGACCCTTTTGGAACGCTTTCTAGAAATGAGATGTGAACTAGCTACCTCTGTCTGAGACAATAGATAATGAAATACCGTGAAATTTTACCAACTCTTTGATGTAGAGTTTGGCATAATTCTCAGCTAAATAAGAGGTATGGACTAGAAGAAAATGAGCTAATTTGGTCATACTATCTACAATCACCCAAAATGAATCATGCTGATGACGAGTTCAAGGAAAACCCATCACAAAGTCCATATTCACTTCTTCCCACTTCTAAGTAGGAATACTGAACTCCTGCATAGACCCACTAGGCTTCTGATGCTCTATCTTAACTTGGTGACATGTGGAGCACTTATCCATAAATTCTAAAATATCTCTCTTCATCCCACTCCACCAATAGATTTCTCGCAAGTCGCGGTACATCTTTATGGCCTCTATATGAAAAGAGTAGCGTGCACCATGTGCTTCTGCAAGAATTCACTGCTTTAAGTCATCTACACCTGGAACACATAGGCGACCCTGACAACGCAATAAACCATCTCCCCTTTGGGAGAAAACCTCTACTTTCTAATCCTTGACTGACTCTTACAACTTGACTAGATTAGGATCTTTATCTTTCACCTCAGAAACTAGAGATGATTCTAAACTACTCTGAACCTATAAACCACCCTCCTCTGTATCGACTAAGCAAACACCTATTCTGGCAAGCTGATGGACTTTTTGAGCTAACTTCTACTTACTATCCTTATCATAAGAAACACTACCTATAGGTAATCTACTGAGAGCGTAAGCCACTATATTGTCCTTGTCCAGATGATAAAGGACACTCATGTCATAACCTTTCAAGATCTCTAACCACCTTCTCTGATGAAGATTAAGATTTTTTTTAGAAAATACATACTAAAGGTTGTTATGATCTGTGAACACCGTATAGATAATGCCTCCAAATTTTCAAGGCAAAGACTACGGCTGCTTACTTAAAATCATGAGTAGGATAATTCTTCTCATGAGGTTTAAGTTATCTAGAGGCATAGGCTATGACCTTACTATGATGCATGAGCACACAACCTAAACCCACTCTGGATGCATCACAATACACTATGAAACCATCTGAACCATTTGGAAGATCCAAAACTAGAGTTGAGGTGAGTCGAGTCTTCAACTCCTGAAAACTCTTCTCACAAGGATCTGACCACTAAAACTTAACTTTCTTCTGAGTCAATCTAGACATAAGGGGTGCAATAGAATAAAATCCCTCAACAAACTATCTACAATAGCTAGCCAAACCTAAAAAACTCTTGATATCTGATGGAGAGATGGGTCTGGGCCAGTTTCTTACTTCTTTGATCTTTTGAGGATCTACTCTAATGCCATCATCAAAAATGATATGACCAAGGAATGGTACTGACCTTAGCCAACATTCACACATATTGAATTTGGTGAATAGTTGATGACCTCTGAGAGTTTAAAGTACAATTTTGAGATGGTCTGCATGATCACACTCACTATGGGAATAGACTTGAATATCATCTATAAAGACTATGACAAACATGTCCAATTGATACTAAACACATGGTTCATAAAGTCTATGAAAGCTACTGGAGCATTAGTAAGACCAAAAGACATGACTAGGAAATCAAAATGACCATACCGAGTATGAAAGGCTGTCTTTGGCATGTCACATTCTCTGACTCTGAGATAATGGTAGCCTGATCTGAGGTCTATCTTTGAGAAATAGCTGGCACTCTAAAGTTGGTCAAATAAATCATCAATTCTGGGAAGAGGATACTTGTTCTTGACCATGACTTTATTGAGCTGATGTAATCAATGCACATTCTAAGAGAACCATTTTTCTTACGCACGAATAAAATTGGTGTACCCTACGGGGACACACTAGTTCTGATGAATCATTTATCTAAGATATTCTTCAACTGCTCTTTCAGTTCCTTAAGTTCTACTGGTTCCAATCTATATGGAGGGATAGATATAGGCTGAGTATATGGAAGAAGATCAATGCCAAAGTTTATTTCTCTTTCGGGAGGAATCCCTGGAAGATTTTCAAGAAATACATCTGAATATTCACGTACTACTAGGACTAATTTAGGACTGGGAGTTTTTAAACTAGAGTCATTAACTCGAACAAGATGATATATATATCCCTTAAATATCATTTTCCTTGCCCAAAGGTAGGAAATAAGCTAATTTCTGAAAGCGGATACACTACCCTTCCACTCTAGGACGGGTTCATTCAAAAATTGGAATTAGACTATTCTATTTCTGTAGTTGATTATGGCATAGCAGGAATGAAGCCAATCCATGCCAAGAATGACATCAAAAATCAATTATCTCTAATTCGACTAAGTCTGCTGAAGTGACTTTTTGAAATATCATAATCGAGCAGTTCTTATATACCCACCGGGCTATGATGGTTTTACCCACTAGGGTAGAGAATGAAAAGGGCTCTGCTAGAATTTTGGGCCAGACTCCAAAATTAACTGCTAGATAAGAAGTAACAAAAAACAAGGAAGCTCCTAAATATAGCAAAGCATAAATATGCAAGTGAAAGATCTGTAATGTACCAGTCAACACATCAGGAGAATTTTCCTGATCTTGCCGGGCCTGGAGAGCATAAAGTTAATTTAGGCATTGCCCACTAGTAGCACTGAAAGTGGCACCCTGCTGATTTGGGCGATCAGACTGAGCTGAGAAATGGTTTAACTGACCTGTGGACCTGGCTGAGGACAATCTCTGCCTCTATGGCCTGGCTTGCCACACCCGAAATAAATATAACTGCCCATTCTGAAAATACCCTTATGGTGCTTGCCACAAATCTGCAAAGAGGATAGGTGCGGGGCACTGCTAACACTACCCTAAGACTTATATCCTAGCACTCTATCTTTATTACCATCCCTAAATATAGAATCTGAAGCACTATCTGAAGAAGGAAATGGAACTAATGACCTAGGACGAAACTGAGAACGATTTCCTCCTTCTGATTTGGGCTGAGCAAAGTTGAAATTACTTGTCCTTACTTTCTTATTCTGCTTCTCCCTCATCTTAATCTTCTGCTCTTCAATCTGTTGAGCATAAGTCATAAGCCTAGATATGTTTATTTCACTATTCAACATCGCAGACATACTCTCATTAACCACACTATTATTCACCCCAGAAACAAACTTACTCATCTTAGCCCTGATATCTGTAACCACATGAGAAGCATATCTGGCTAATTGAGTAAAATTAAGAGAATAATCTTTCACCGTCATGTTGCCCTGCCTGAGGTTGATGAATTCTAACACCTTAGACTCTCTCAGCTCTTGGGGAAAGAATCTATCTAAGAATGCGGTGACAAAATCCTCCCACTCTATAGGCCCTGCATCATCTAGCCTTTTTGACTTCTACTGGTTATACCAAGTGTGAGCAATGTACTGCAACTAGTATGAAGCTAGCTCAGCACTCTCACTAGGAGTAACCCCCATAATTTTAGTAACCATCTGAACTAGATCGATGAATTCTTAAGGGTCCTCATCTGACTTAGACCTAAGAAAGGATAGAGGATTCATTCGGGTGAAGTCTTGAATCCTGGCTGAAGCTGAATTGGCCACTGGGTTGGCCAGAACGATAGCTTGTCATTCATTTTGAGCAGTAACTGATTGAGCAAGAGTAGAGAATGTATCTTTAAACTCTGCATGAGAAACATATTCACCCAAAGGATCTCCGGGCTGAGGGGCTGACTGATTCCCATTTCTTTTTTAAGGAGGCATGTTCTGTAGAAGAAAGGGAAAATAGATTAGACTGATAGATTGACATGAGATTACACTCACTGGAATGACATGACTACTGAAAGAAGGGAAATAGTTCCTAAAACATCTTATAGCCTTCTATACATAATTATGGTGCGTAACACACCCATGTACAAGACTCTACAAGATGCATCTTTCAAACTTCCTAGAACACTACTGAACCTGGCTTTGATAAAAAGTTTGTAACGCCCCAAATCTGGTAACCCGAATGCTACACGATGCTCATGACCCCGAAGGACCACAAGCTAACCCATGACTGGTATCTGTACTTGTACACTGGATGATATACTATATAAATGTGGAAACAAGAACTTAAAGGCCATAATGTTTAAATCTGTAACATAACTGATAAATCATAACATATGAATTGGGTATTAAATACCAAAAACACTGAAATAACTGTATGAACACACTAGTCTAAGAGACTCAAACTGCCTGAACTGTCTGAATAAGGATTTGATGAGACAGGTCCCCAACTAGCTCCAACTAATAAATTAATTAATGAGATAATAAAGAAATAATCATGTCCTCAAAGGATGAGGACTCACTGCTAACTGACTGCTAATATCTGAAATCTACTGATGCTCTAGAGCTTATACTTTGAAAACTATAGTATAAAACACCATACCATAAATGCATCTGTGCTTTGAAAGTACTGGTATGCATGTGAGGTAGGCTAAATGCATGGGGTTCATATGCATGAACGATACTGGCTAACTGACTAACATGAACGCGAGAATACAGGCATGAATACATAGTACACTATATCTGAGATCGTTATAACATGAGTTTACTGATAATTAATAGGGCTGATAACTGAGTTCTGATGACTGATATAACTAATAACATGAGTGATTGTATCTGACAATCCTGAATCTGATAGAACTAGCTGAGTTTTGTACTGTTCTGAGTTGACTGTATCTGACAGTCCTGAATTATGTAACTGAAACTATGGTAAGTAGTAATCTAACCGGCATGCCTCTAATATGCCATTATGGCTGAGTTGGGGCCTAATCTGTAACCCCAATTGGAAGGGTGTTAATACCGCGCCACTGGTAAGGACAATCTGTGAGTAACCCTCATATATTAGGTAACTCTAGTGAGAACGGTGGGAACCCTCATATAACAGGTTAATCTACCTCATCTACCCTTATATAGCAGGCTATGATGTCTCAACCTACACTGGCTACATAGTTCAGGAAAGAAAGGATTGTTTCTAAGAATCACACCTTCATATAACAGGTGAGTTCCCATCCTTGGGTTCACTCAGTGCTAATTCCTACTCCCATCTGAATAGACACTGAAAATGGATTATTGAACTGGACTAGACTGAATTCATGGAGTTTTGTTAGCTAATAGAATACTATTGAGATTACTGAATTACTGAGCTTTCTTGAGTCATATGACTGACTGGGTTCTATGGACCATGGCTTAACTGAGGATATTATGAAAACATGACACTAAATCCAGTCACACAGCTATATTTTTTGGCACAAGTACCCCCAGGACTCGATGGAAGGAAACTGAAAAGGTATGATATTCTTGAATACATGACTAGCATCAACAATCCATAATACAATAATTAAAGATATTTCATAGGCATTTGGTTATCAAAGCTTGGTACGTGAATAAGATAGCATGTATACATAGAATAATTTCATAAGGCTAACTCATGAGCAATCCAACAAACAAATTTCAATACATCAGAATAACATGGAAGTCATTTTGGATCACAATTTAGCTATAGTGCATAATTTCTATGTTCCTAGGCATTTTATCAAACACCTTGCATGCACCTATAGGGCATAGACTTATTCATCAAATTGACACATTATAAATAACTCAATTTATGGATTTCACTCACTTGCTAATATAGTTTTATGAAAATCATATAAATATTCCAACTTGAGAATCATATAACAAGATAAACATGGTTACAATCAACCCACAACATAAATATCATTATTTTCAATTTGAAATAGGGTTCTTGAGCTTTATGGATGAAAGGAATCTATAAATCAACACAACACATACCTTAGTTATTGGTTTAGTGAAGATTGGCGGAGAGACTTTCTTGAAATTAAATCCCCAACTGAAACCCTAGCTTGTTCTTGAGAGAAAATTGAGAGAAACTAGTTTATTTTGGGTTCCGAATAGCTGAATCTCATGTTAAAGGTCTTAAATAGGGGTGGAAAATTGACCCTTTTAACCCCGGACATGTCTTTTAAATTGGTGAAAATTTCCTGAAATGGACCCCTGGCACGATGCCGCGCTATCGCGCTGTGTCACTGGAATTTGACAATTGGGAAATAGGGGAATGGCGCGATGTAGAGCCATCGCGTTGACACTTTGTTTGCGACCTGGAAGTTCGCGGAACCCTACTGGAATTCAAAAAATGCCATTTTATCTTGTTTTACGGTGCGCCACTGACTAATATGGCGTTGTTTTACGATGGGAACTTAAAATAGTCATAACTTCTTACCCGGTTATCAGATTTAGGCAAATCTTATATCGATGGAAAGCTTATTGAATTTCCCACATGAAAAAAACTAAAAATATTAAAAATTCCCCATGAAATAAACATTATTAAATTTAGAAGATAATACTAGACATTCTTGGGACGAAATTAGTTAGAAAACTTCGGGGTATTACAGCATATTTCTCTTACACTTATGAGACCAGTGAACTTGGCACCCGGATATCAACTTCTCTAAACTAAAAAAATCATGGCATAATGTCACCAATAACGGCTCATCCATAATAAATGATTCTATCACCCAAACTAATAAACAAAAAGCAAAGTATATAGTAAATACACACCAAGGTAAGACTTCTAGAGCAAAGTCAAGCCCTAAAATATATGTAAAAGCATAAATCCAAAAGAAATTTCATAAATATACAAAATCTAATGTCATAGAGTAAAAATATCTAAATATAATATCCAAAAACTAAAGAACTTGTATATGTATCTGATAATTAAAATAAAAGCAAATAATAGAAATAAGGTCCACCTCAGCCCCAAACACAACAATAGATCAGTACCTTAAACGTTGGAAGTCTCCACATAAACTCAGCTACCATTAGATGTGCTTGTACTAGGATCTTCATTGAAAGAACAAAGTAGGGGTTAGTACGGTCTACTTATACTCGGTAGGTATCATAAGATGACTGAGAATAGCAGAAAATACAATAAGTAAAATATACTATGAGCACGTCACCTGCAAGCAGAAAAGTCCCAATAATATCCCATACTATCACCACTAATAGTGCTAATATATGGATGTACCAAAAATAGAACAACGTATATATACACATATATATGAAAATGCGTTGAAACTAAATACAAGCCAAGGAAAAACTAAGGAAAACAATCAAGATACATATGCAAATGCAATGCAATACAACGTGAATGGGATGAATTATGAAAGAAGCCATTGCATGACTTTTTGTATACATCTACCGAGCTCGCAGCTATTGGGAAGGACTCATGAGGGGTTCGTAACCCATATAATACAACACATATCTCAAGCTAACCTTTTTAGAAAATGACCTCGGCCAAGGGTTTTCAAAATATCACAAACAACATTTTTGCTAAATGACCTCGGCCAAGGGTTTTCAAATGTGAGTCATTTTCTTTCAAAAATAGTGTATCTTAATGGTATCAGTATATCATGAATGTATATGTATATAATGAGGATGTAATGCTCACAATCAACTCAATATAATAATATCCTATCCATCCAACACGTATAAATATATAAGTATGTTCAGAATTCAGTTTAATATGTCCATTATTAATGATTCATTAACTCCAATTAGGCACTATCAAAATAAATATACATGTAAAATATCATTAATATCATATCAACCCCTATGATAAAGGCAATCATTGCTCAAATAAGGCATATATTAGTAAAATAAGCCCCCACACATCTATCATGTCTAGAATAACGGTATTTAGATGTATGTATAAGTCCAATGATGTCAAATAAAATTCAACCACGGGCAACACACAATATCAGATATTACAAACCAACAGCAATAGAATATAAGCCTACATACGGGCACACAATAGTAAAAAAAAACTCAAAATATAAACCTCATAGTTATTTTTCCTACCCCATAGCAAGCTTTACTTATTCATTAACTACCCAACTCAATCTCAAAGAAGTTAAGCAATAACCTACCTCAAAATGATGAAATCCTTATCTATAGTGCTTCACACAGAGCTTTACCCTTCATACCAGCCTTAGAATCAACTAAAATATTTAAATGTAGACTCTATGCATTAAAAAAAACTAACAATGCCCATATTGCCCATACTTGGGCCGAAGACAAAATGGGTTTGAAAAATGAGTTTTAAAATAAGAGGAATAAAACTAAAATTTTGTTTTAAAAATATATTTTTCATGGTTATAGGAGTCTACAGGAGAAAACCCATGTGAAAATAGGTTAAAATCAAGGTCCATATGAAGAAAAACCCTTTTTAAACTTTACAGATAAAAATCCCAACTTTTTATTTTGAAATCATGACTTAAAGGTGTTTTGAAGGTATAATCAATGGGGAATAGTGGAATTAGGAATGTAGAAGTTACTTACACAAAATTAAACGTTGAAACGCTCAAAAATAGGCTTTTTCAAAGAATGGGGGTCTAAAAATGGAATAAAATTAGAAAAGTAGAGTATGTATACCTTTCAGTGGATAGTACTTGGAGATCACAGACCCTGTATATTGATCGCCAGGGTCAAACTTTGACTGGCCAACAAATTATCCTTCACATTCATGGACAAGGCTTCTTACTCGCAAAGGCTGATGAATCAAGCCTTTGCGTTCACGACAACCTCACCACATTCACAGAGAGGGACTCCATTGCCCTTTGCGATGATGGTCCCCACCTCACAATCGAGATAAATGGTGAACTTACTCTCTTTCTTTGTGTCTAGGGGGCCATATTTAAGAAAAAGGATCCACGCACCATATATCAACTGTGCACCAGCTAATTTTGAATGGTTTTGAATTCTCCGGGCAGACCCTTAAAATTTATTTGGGATCCGACAAAAGAAAATCATATATTCTATAAGCTGATTTTGGCATTTTGGACTCAGTGATGATATTAAATTTTCAAAAAAGTATTAATTCCACAAAATTAACCCTCAATATTCCTTTTGACTATTTTTCTAATGAATAATTGAAATGAGATATAAAGGCCTCCAAACCAGTCCAATCTCTACCAACTTACATTTGACACTCTATATCTATTGACGCAGTTTATTTTGACATTCGACACTCAAAATAATAAATATTGACTAAATTTAATTATATGACTTCTTCTTAGGCCTCTAAAATCACAAACTCACATAAATCATTTTTTATCACATCGAGAATCATGTCCAACCATTTTTGAACCTGAATATCAATATGCAGCAATTAAGAGAAGGGCAAAATGGTCAAAACACATTGAAATAGAAGATTCACAAATTTTGATCATTACATCATTGTACCAATCTACTAAACACTTTCTCTTATACTCATGAGACTGGTGAACCTAGGGCTTTGATACTAAATTTTCATGATTCCAAAGCCTAAGGTCATTATGGTACCTATCATATAGTTTTTGGTAGGTAAACAAAAGATTAAATGATAGTGGAAACACAAATAAACATAGAAATAGGCTTAAAGAAGATAAATAATTCAAGATATGCAAATATTCACAAATAGAAATTAAAATATAATCCAAAATAACCTAAGAAATAGTGTCATGTTAACTGAGATAGAGCCA